>NC_083761.1:86726951-86739451 GCF_963514075.1 Conger conger | reverse complement strand
AGCAGCTAAATGGTCTTTCACCCAAATGTTGAAGTGAGATGTACCTCTCACATGGAGAACTTCACAGCAAGTAAACGTTCAGCCACAATGTCGAATAAAGTTCATGAATTGGCATTAACTATTGCAGTTGTTAACATGAATTAGTTGATGTACAAATGCATTAATTAAGTATGACATTAATTACTTAAAGCATTTGTTAACTACTAACTAATGTATAAGTTAATATTTATTGCATTCAGAAAAAACGGAGAAACTTACCATTGACAAATTCACTTTTTTTTTTCTCGTCACAATTTGAATTGGCATGAACGAATGTACTTGTTTACATGGAGTAATTATGTACAAATACTGAAACAAAGCTGTACAGATTAACTTCTCAGTGGTTAGTTGGTTAACGACTACATTATTACATGCCGATTCATGTACCTTTATTGTCCAGGGTTACCAAGCTTTGGTTAATTTCGTTATTCTCTCTTCACAGTCCTGCAGGTCCAGGCTGTCCCGGTCTGTTGCCCTCGACGATCCCCTGACCATTGGACCCATCTCCTGTAAGCCTCGGCACAGAATCACGGGTTTACGTCACCTGCATACAAACCTCCACATGAGTTTTATAGAGATGGCCTTTCCAGGCACTTTACTGTTCAGCCTGTTATTGATCTATTGTCTTCTGGGCTTTGGAAACGCAGCCAGGGCGACAGAGAATGGAATTAGACTGACCTGGGATCAGACTTGCGGTTCAGTTGTGCTGAAAAGGTGCTCATCTGGGTCAGGGGTTGCTACATTCAGTGTTTGGGCCAGTGTTTGGGCTGTATTTGTGCTTGAAATTAGAGTGACTGTAGTATGTACTTTGGTTAGTATTGTCGGTGGATAAGTATTTCTCCTGCAGCTTCTCTTGATACTATTTTTCCTAGACTCCAAGAAACAATTTTGGTTGAGGCTGGAGCATGTTTTTTTTTCTTCTGAAAACAAGAATGTTTTCTGGATTTATTTATTTATATATATATATTTTTGATTTACTGATTGATTGATTGATTGATTGATTGACCAATCGATTGATTTACATGGGGGAGAGAAAGTCTGACTTCTGCCTCCTGCTTTGGATCTCTCTACACTCCACTCCCCAAATATCGAGTGAGCTCAATCACAGTGAACTCTTTGGAGTGTTCCCAGTGAAACACGGGTAACAGTCAGTTTTTACCTTTCAGGGAAGAAGGTGACCGAGAGCACACCTTAGCATTCGCAGGTGAGCGCTAACACTTTATCACACACTCACAATATTAGCACAGGCTATTATTGACGTTAGCATGTCATGACCCGTCGGTTTAGTCAATAATCCCTGTAACGGTCACCAACAGTGGAGCCATACTACAGTATATGGTTTACTAACACAGGGAGGTGCAACTCCATTCCTGCAGGGCAGGAGTGTGTCCTGGGTTTTGTTCCTGCCAGTTAGTCTGGCTCCATTTTCTAAACACATTTACCTTCATACGCCAGCGCTGGTTCTTACTGTACATCAGACCGCAGTAAAAATACTTTCAGCAAGGACACACATGCAATATGCAGCTGTAGCTCATGACTTTGTGAATGCTATAAATGAATATCGTATCAAACTAAGGACTGGGCGGAGTTTGGTATCATGGCTGAGGAACAGGCCCGCAGCACCGAGCGTCTGGGCTCAAATCAGAGCCAGTCGTCGAGATAAACACTCTTTCATCTATTTCTTCACACATATTTAATCCATCCTACCTTTACTTTACACCTGGCCAGCCAGTGGAGGATGGGCTCCCCCTCTATAGTCGGGTTCCTTCTGGGGAGTTGTTTCTCGGAGTGTTTATTTTATTTGATTATTATTATTATTATTTGTTTTACCTCATATAGCCTACTTGCTATTTTGGGGTTCTGGTATAGTATTTTACTTTTTTAGCCTGTCTATTACTCTCTAAAGCATCTTCGTGACAGTTTGCTGCCAAAAAACACTGGGCAAATGACATTAGATTAAATTGCTAATTTATAATAATTATTAATAGGCCACACAATACAGGTTTAGAATGTAGATTTTCTTTAAAGGCAGTTAAATTGTGTTTTGATTCTTCTGGCTCCAGTTCACAAATGCCAACTACACTTCAGCTTTTTCTTAATTGTTGGGTTACTTCTTCTTGATGTGTATAAATGCTTTTATTGTTTTCAGGAGCATCAAATGAATACATCCCCGTCTGTGTGCTGTTCCCGGGGCCTCTGCGTTTCTGCCTGCTTTGATTGGACACTTGAATTTCAGTCCCTGGATCTGATTCCTCGTTCCCCTTTATCCTCCGTGTTCTGATTGGTCACATGCCTGTCCTTAGCTGGTATTGTCCAGGTCTGATTGGTCACAGCAAAGAGCCAGGGTGTAGTTGCCATCCACAGAGATCATACGCACAGTGGTTGATATAGTGCCCTTTAAATGTTCTGTTTTAGAAACTAATTTGTCATACTCTCTGAAAGCACACATATGGAGGGTCTGCTTGACTTCTGAAATGAAGGTGTTTCATCAACATCCACAATTTATAATCACAAGACAAGTATTCAGGGAACTGAATGAAACAGTTTCAGTCTGCATAAAACACCAGTTAAAAAAACAGTCCTTCAGATCTGCTGATACTACATGTCAAAAAAAGTGAACTCCTTCAGAAGTCCAACTGAACAACACCCCCGAAGAGACCACTGAACTGTACAAATGTATTCTGAATGGTGCTTTTTAATAAATGTTTGACAGCAGATAAATGTGTTTGGACATCATGTCTGAGGTAGCCGATGGGCTAGGCAGGATAGCCTGCTTCTGACGATGTCTCCAGCAGGTGTCTGAAACTCCAGCCAGCAGTCTGTGCATTATTTAGGAGATCTAATTCTAATTTACTTTGTTAACCGTTGTAGGACTCCCTATTGTCTCTCTTACCTCTATTTGTCCTGACGTAGATGCACTCTGTGGCAACCAGAGCGGGAATCAGGGAGATGTGCATATAATTTAGAGTGAGACACAAGACCGTTGCCGTTTTAAACACTTTACACGTTTATTCACAAAAACGAGGCCTTATCCATTCAGAAAAGTGCTCTCTTTTTGCCCAGTCTGAGTTGTACATCGTATTTCGTTTTTGCTGCTGGCTGCTCGTCAGATTTTGTTCTTTCGTTCCCCTTGTCTGTCTCTCCCCCCATTTTATAAAACCGACAAAATAAAGAAAAAATAAATCAGAAGTATTAGGCGATTACCTCTAGGCTCGTAGCTCGCTGAAGTTCCCCACGGTTGGGTCGTTGAAGTGAATGCACGCGCCAGACTGACAGCCCGTACAGCAGTTGCTAGGTGATAAGGTAAACTTTCGTATTCCTGCCAACAATTAAAAATAAGTATCGGCATATGGCCGATCGTCGCTGTGTTTTACTCATTTTTACCTGTTTACAGACACGGGATTGGATGTCTAAACGTAAAGAGGAAAAACAGAATGGCACTAGAAGAATCCGGTTTTATTTGGAGCTCTGACATTTAGAAGTACAAAAAACGGGACAATTCGTGTCCCGGGAAAGGATAGTCATTTTCCGGGGCAGTCGCTCAAAAAAGAGAACAATCCTGGGAAAACCAGAACGTGTGGCAACCCTACCAGTTCCCCAACTGCACCACAATGCTGATAATGTTAAATAGCCATTCACATGACACAAAATCTAAACTTGCAGCCATTTCATTTTCCAAATCTACCTTGCTCTCATTTATTCAAGTAGGCTATAGCTGTCCTCTGATGCCTGGGTGAAGACGCAGGAATATTAAGCTCCAGCATTCCTGCATTATGGGAAAACGATGCCATAGTTCTACAGACACAAAAAAACAAGGTCAAAATGATTACACTCGTATTTCATAACGTACCTTCATAATGCAACAATATTTTATTTAATTGTTTTGTTTAACAGCCTGTTTACCCACTAGTAGTTGGCTGCAGATAGCTACAGTTCCTATTGCCGTATAAACTCGTGGATTGTTTCTGTTAATATTGGGACAGTGGTTTTTCATATCATAGTCGCAGATGAAAGTGAAAACGAAACTTTCCTTGAAAAAAATAGTCAGACCGCAATATCCGTTTATTCAAAGAAGAGATCGCTGCCGTGGATCATTTTAAATGCAGGATTGAAGGTAAAGCGGCGGTCAAATATTAAACAAGATGGCAAGATTATAAAATGGGTAACGTATATAGGGCACTTTGAATAAGATATCTAAATAAATTAAACCAAATCGACGGGGTAGTTCAGACTGGTTGGGATGTTAATGTAGGCAGTTCTAAGAAATATCATTTCAGGAACGAATTTAGCGATTGTGTCGACAATATAGATATAGTTTTTAAAATATTTGTATATCCCATTACGAAAACATAAAATCAGTCAAACTATGTGTTGTAGGCCTAGTGTTTACTGAGTGGGAATTTAAGTGTGGTCACGATAGCCGCCTTTAACTGTGATCAAAGTTAGGCTACTTTAAAATGAAAAACGATGACCATCGATTTTAAACATTGTTAAAACGATATCAAACTTGTTATTAGCTAATTGAACGGGTTTAAAAAGCATGCTGGGGCCTTCACTCACTGTCTTTAATGAAGAAGGTGGTTGGCCAAAGTAGGCTATTGCTTTTCGGATTTTTTACAATTATTATTTTTTTTTATAATTCATTCGCATTGGCCTACTATATTAAATTCAGTCGTTCAGAATATTCAGGTGAAATATTGGGTGATTATGTCGAGCAGAGACGGTAACGTTAGATAACGGGACATGTCAGGCAACAAGAACACGTTTCTGCAGCGCTAGAAGTAACTGTACAACCTGTGAATTATATTCTGCCTGACAATAGTCGGTTCTCGCTTCTGATTGGTCCATATAAATCTCGAGCATCGCGGAAAAGTAGTTTCAGGCGTGGGCGAAACTGCGCTGGAAGTCGCTTGTTCTGCTAATGAAACAGTTGAAAGGTAATGCAGTTTTTATATTGGCCTAAAATAATGAAAATAGACTGAACTGAATTGAATACATTTGTGTGAACAGGTGGCTTAGAGATTGATAGGAAGGTTTGCTTTTCATGGCCAGATGGGTCTCTTCCAGTTGTGAGCATAGCAATCTAGGGTGCCCACAAACAACACGGAAGTGCCGCTACAAGGCACGGAACCCAAAATTCCAGTTAACTTGTGCTAGTTCATATAAAGTGATCTTAATCTTAAAAGCATGAAAATTCTATGAAATCATGAGTTGCGGTTATTTCTTAGTAATGTTTAACGTATTAAAATACCTACACTAAAATGTCTACGCTGTTCAATCTAGACTGTAAATGCATACTATGGTAATGCAGTTATGTTTACCATACCACAATTCTTTCGTCGCCTAATCTGTGTTTGCAGTGTTACTGTCTTCCTGTTCAATTTGCCTGACTGTAAATCTACAAGATTATCTTTAGGCTACAACAAGACGGAATATTTTTATGCTGCAACAAACTTTGTCTTAACCTGTAGAAATGGTGGTTGTGATAGCATTTCATGGGCTTCTAAGAAGACAGCCCTATCCTATGAACCACAAATATGTTTTCAATTTAAAAAGAATTAGTCATTACTTACTGTTTCATTTTTTAGAGAAATTCATTTGAATTACTAAATCACTTGAAGTTGTTTGTATGAATGTTAAGGCTACACGAGGGTTAAGAAAGCTACCGAAAGCTTTTTCATCAACGTTTTGACTTCTCATTCAAATGAAGCGCTTTCTCTTTGAATCTTGCAATGCTATCAATGTAAATATGATCTAGAAATAATATAAATGTCAGACACCGAAGACGATTGGCTCAAAGAAACAGGAGTAATTATTTTGCCGTGGTTCATGGTTGGATCATTGTCCATTGTTTTCTTTTAAAAAAAGACCAGGAATATCTGCGTTTATAGAACGCAGTACATTCCTTTTCCTGTGTTTTGGCTCTCTTTCTCTGTGTGAAAAACACAGAATTTTCTGTTAACACAACCTCTGAATCTTCACCAAAATAGCATTGCCCTGCTTGTTCTTGACGGACAGACCCCAAGCAGCAGCTCTCCTCCCCCTTTGGTACAGGGCAAGTCAATAAATTACCCAACAGGTTAAATCCAAATCTGAATCCATGAATATACCACTTTGCCATAGTTTGCAACAAGCTGGAAAATAGATCCCCTCGAGTCATACCGTTTTTCAATCCATATTGAGTGATAAATGCAAATAAGTAAATATTTATGTCAAATGCAGAACAAATTATTGATTCAAGATAATACACTACAAGATTCATAAGTTGAAAGAATACAAGTAATTGTGCATAAATAAAATGAAATAAAATGTTCACCTTTTGTTGACAAGTTGATTTTAGCTAGACAGGATCAGGTGTTATGGTTACAGGAAAATGTTTCAATTGGATCTATTAACAAGTTTGTTCTCTTTGAGGTCATCGACAACAGTGTATTCTGTGTTGTACATTGCCTGTTATTTACGCATTCCTGAGGGACGCTTTAGGTTGAGGCAGACCTGGCCATTATTGGCTGATTTGTTGCACTTTGCCGCAATGATGCATTGATTGTTTAAGGGCTGCAAACATTTCAGCCCTTTATGTTGTGTTCAGTAACTAAGGGGAAGAATAAGGCTTTTCTTTTTCTGGTCCACCATTGGTAGAAGACCTCAAGTCCAAAATGAGCCAATCTTTGGAGGAAGAAGAAACCTTCTCTGAAATCAGCCTCATTTTGGGGAAAGAGGCTGAAAAGGAAACATCTGATGAAGCCGCAGGCCCTGTGAACATGAGGTAAGACACAGATGTGTGTATAATGTACATGCTCTCAGGCCCTGTGAACATGAGGTAAGAGACAGATGTGTGTATACTGTACATGCTCTCAGGCCCTGTGAACATGAGGTAAGAGACAGATGTGTGTATACTGTACATGCTCTCCGGCCCTGTGAACATGAGGTAAGAGACAGATGTGTGTATACTGTATATGCTCTCAGGCCCTGTGGACATGAGGTAAGACAGATGTGTGTATACTGTACATGCTCTCAGGCCCTGTGAACATGAGGTAAGACACAGATGTGTGTATACTGTACATGCTCTCAGGCCCTGTGAACATGAGGTAAGACAGATGTGTGTATACTGTACATGCTCTCAGGCCCTGTGAACATGAGGTAAGACACAGATGTGTGTATACTGTACATGCTCTCAGGCCCTGTGAACATGAGGTAAGAGACAGATGTGTGTATACTGTACATGCTCTCAGGCCCTGTGAACATGAGGTAAGAGACAGATGTGTGTATACTGTACATGCTCTCAGGCCCTGTGAACATGAGGTAAGAGACAGATGTGTGTATACTGTACATGCTCTCCGGCCCTGTGAACATGAGGTAAGAGACAGATGTGTGTATACTGTATATGCTCTCAGGCCCTGTGGACATGAGGTAAGACAGATGTGTGTATACTGTACATGCTCTCAGGCCCTGTGAACATGAGGTAAGACACAGATGTGTGTATACTGTACATGCTCTCAGGCCCTGTGAACATGAGGTAAGACAGATGTGTGTATACTGTACATGCTCTCAGGCCCTGTGAACATGAGGTAAGAGACAGATGTGTGTATACTGTACATGCTCTCAGGCCCTGTGAACATGAGGTAAGAGACAGATGTGTGTATACTGTACATGCTCTCAGGCCCTGTGAACATGAGGTAAGAGACAGATGTGTGTATACTGTACATGCTCTCAGGCCCTGTGAACATGAGGTAAGAGACAGATGTGTGTATACTGTACATGCTCTCATTGGGCCTTGTGCATTGTTGTATTCTTGTCTTAAACTTAAACTTCGTGTCATAACTTCAGAAAGCTGTCCTAAATGTGGCCAAAACATAATGGATCCCACCTGTTCTTAAATGAGATCATAAATAGAAAACAAAACATAACATTTTAATCATTTATGTTATCAGTGTAACTAAGACACCTGCAAAAGCCAAGGAATGAGAAAAAATACTACGGCTGTTATTAGAGTGTCAAATGATGCTCATGCCATCACTAAAATTAAGAATTGGGTTGAACTGTCTTCAGTCCAATTAAAGTATTTTACACGGCTGCAATTAAGAAGTGAAAAGTCACTACCAATAAGCTGGCCATCACCATGAGTACCTTGAGAAAGACGCATCCCAACATTACTATTTTACAGTACAAATGAGGTCGTAAAATTACAGTACAAAATGCACTCCCCCAGGGGATCGAACAGTGACATATCACAGGTTGTATTTTGCATGTGATATAATTTGGACATCAGTGGAATTGGAAAGGGAAGGTGCTTTAATGCTTAGCCAACATGTGTAGGCTACAGTCTATTTCTCCTATGATGTTTGGTAATCCAGTGGTGGCATAGAAGTCACTCTTAATTTGTACTTGTTTGACGGCAGTGTAGGGAAATTTGACGTACCTGGGTGAGAGTCTGATGAGGGCTTTGATGAACAATGGAAGCGTATGAAACATCTGATCGGGCAGATTAACACAAAATCAAAATGACAAAAAGGGTTTTTGACGTGTAGGTATACTAATGGCAGTGTGTACATGAGTCGTACGACAGGTTGGGACCACTCATAAATGTTTCTCGTACCTAAGAAAAAGTTCTAAATAAAAATAGAAAATTGGTGAATGGGTCTCGTTTGAACATTTTAAGAACAAATATCCATAGTGGTTCTTGCATGAGGCGCATTGTGAGTGTGTACATATGTAGACATACAGTCAGGTGTGCCTACATGTGCAACTTGATGATGGTTATGATTGATTATTATTATTCAAAAGCAATTATTATTCATATATACTAATATAAAAATACCAAATAAAGCCTGCTATTGTGAACTTATGGTAAATTTGACGCCTAAGTTGTACCCCTGTTGGGACAATTCATTTCAAGGCCTTGATAAAATTGATATCAAATTCAGAACAAATTATTAATTCAACATAATACATGATATAATTCATAGCTTCATACCTAGTGTAGTTGTCTTTGTCACTTTGAGGTGATAAAAACTGTATTCCATGATGTGTGCTTGATGTTCAAAACATAATTTCAAAAACTAAAAGAAAGTATTTTTCATTAAAGAGGTGTTTATTGACTCTTTGGGCAGCATTTAGAAACCCTTATATTTTGTCAGTTTGTGTGCTCCTTCCAGGCTGGGGAGATCTGGCTCACCTGTGCCCAGTGTTCAGACAATGCAGACAGACCGTTCCAAGGATGAGCCACCAGACTTCAGCAAGGAGATGGAGCCCATGGGATCCAGGTGAGGTGACAATGGAAGTTAAATGATATACCACAATTACTCAATGCACTATAGTTGCTGTTGGGATACATAATACAGTGGGGCAAAAAAGTATTTAGTCAGCCACCAATTGTGCAAGTTCTCCCACTTTAAAAGTGGGTATACCTCAACTATGAGAGACAAAATGAGAAAAAAAAAATCCAGAAAATCACATTGTCTGATTTTTAAAGAATTTATTTGCAAATTATGTTGGAAAATAAGTATTTGGTCAATAACAAAAGTTCATCTCAATACTTTGTTTTATACCCTTTGTTGGCAATGACAGAGGTCAAATGTTTTCTGTAAGTCTTCACAAGGTTTTCCCACACTGTTGCTGGTATTTTGGCCCATTCCTCCATGCAGATCTCCTCTAGAGCATTGATGTTTTGGGGCTGTCGCTGGGCAACACGGACTTTCAACTCCCTCCAAAGATTTTCTATGGGGTTGAGATCTGGAGACTGGCTCGGCCACTCCAGGACCTTGAAATGCTTCTTACGAAGCCACTCCTTTGTTGCCCGGGCGGTGTGTTTGGGATCATTGTCATGCTGTCCAGCCACGTTTCATCTTCAATGCCCTTGCTGATGGAAGGAGGTTTTCACTCAAAATCTCACGATACATGGCCCCATTCATTCCTTCCTTTACACGGATCAGTCGTCCTGGTCCCTTTGCAGAAAAACAGCCCCAAAGCATGATGTTTCCACCCCCATGCTTCACAGTAGGTATGGTGTTCTTTGGATGCAACTCCGCATTCTTTCTCCTCCAAACACGACAAGTTGAGTTTTTACCAAAAAGTTCATCTGACCATATGATATTCTCCCAATCCTCTTCTGGATCATCCAAATGCTCTCTAGCAAACTTCAGACGGGCCTGGACATGTACTGGCTTAAGCAGAGGGACACGTCTGGCACTGCAGGATTTGAGTCCCTGGCGGCGTAGTGTGTTACTGATGGTAGCCTTTGTTACTTTGGTCCCAGCTCTCTGCAGGTCATTCACTAGGTCCCCCCGTGTGGTTCTGGGATTTTTGCTCACCGTTCTTGTGATCATTTTGACCCCACGGGGTGAGATCTTGCGTGGAGCCCCAGATCGAGGGAGATTATCAGTGATCTTGTATGTCTTCCATTTTCTAATAATTGCTCCCACAGTTGATTTCTTCACACCAAGCTGCTTACCTATTGCAGATTCAGGCTTCCCAGCCTGGTGCAGGTCTACAATTTTGTTTCTGGTGTCCTTTGACAGCTCTTTGGTCTTGGCCATAGTGGAATTTGGAGTGTGACTGTTTGAGGTTGTGGACAGGTGTCTTTTATACTGATAACGAGTTCAAACAGGTGCCATTAATACAGGTAACGAGTGGAGGACAGAGGAGCCTCTTCAAGAAGAAGTTACAGGTCTGTGAGAGCCAGAAATCTTGCTTGTTTGTAGGTGACCAAATACTTATTTTACCAAGGAATTTACCAATTAATTCATTAAAAATCCTACAATGTGATTTCCTGGATTCTTTCCCCCCATTCTGTCTCTCATAGTTGAAGTGTACCTATGATGAAAATTACAGGCCTCTCATCTTTTTAAGTGGGAGAACTTGCACAATTGGTGGCTGACTAAATACTTTTTTGCCCCACTGTATATACCCGATATGCACAGGCTGTATAACTATCCTATGAATTGAGGATGACTGTTTTCTGCTGGCTTGAAGAATCCAGTTATATGCCTAAATGCATAAATTGTACATTTCATAATAAGAATTTTCTCTCTCCAGAGACCAGACTAGCCTGGTAGAAACCCATTTGCACACACAGTGCGGAAAGAGGGTTGGAGCTCCATCCAGGTCTGGAGACACGGTCTGTGATGTCTGCTCTGAGGGACGGGCCAGAGCTGTGAAATTCTGTCAGACTTGCTCTGCGTATTACTGTGAGACACACATCAGAGAACATTACACTGCAGAGGAACTGCAGAGACATAAGCTAGCCGACATTACTGATGCCTGCCAGCAGGAGGAGACAAAGGTAAGAGGCCTCACTTATTCCTCTGTAGGTTTCTGTACCTGTCATATATTCACAAATTCACTTGGCCTGTAGATTCTGTACATGCCCATTCACTGCTCTTTGCCAGTGATGTTCATGTAACAATAGTTGAGTGGTCACTCTTGCTCACTGTGTTTCTACATTTTCCTGCAGCAACAAGTGGGAAATTCTCAATATCTGCACCAAAATGGTTGGAGACAAGAAGGGAGTAAGTACTGTCTGCCATTATTAATAAAAAAAATGATTACTACAATTTGAGCACAGAGAATTCTCACCTTATAATAACCAGGCAGATATAGCCAAGAAGAAATTATTTATTTTTGACAGAAGGAGTTCAGTACTTACACACAAAAAGGTGGATAAGCATGCACTAATGATGATGTTGGCGGTTCTTACCTTTTACACCTTGCAATCTCACCTTTTATTTCCGTTTGTGTACTAAGCAATGCCCACATGCAGTTTCATTGGCTTACTGCAGCCATAATGTTTAATGTAGCGATGTTTATATAACATTATTGAGATCTTCGGAAGTACAAACTATATATTAAGTTCCAAACAAATTTATGAACATTTTTTCACAAAATTCAAAATGGCGGAAAATCTACTCCAGCTTTTTGTTCATTGGAAGCCAAGGAATCTGGGGGAAAGAATCTTGACATGAGCCCAAATGATTGAAAAGTTATTGGCCAAACCATGTTGGGGCTTGGTATAGTGCCACCGTGAGGCTAATTAGGGTAAGACCTGCCGAGTGTCCGCACTGGATCTACTATCCTGCAAAGTTTTGTCAAAACCGACCCGGTTAGTTCTGCAGAGTTCTGCAACAAAGTGGTACAGACTAAGATCAGCCTGTACAACAGTGATGGAAAGAGGAATAGCTCATGATCCAGCCCTTTTTCAGGCCAAAAAGTAGAAAGTTCTTGACTGGCCAAGTTGAAACAACAAATAGTCCCGAAACAAGCAGGTGCTGAAGAGGGCTGCATTATAGGCCTGGCAGAGCATGAACAGGGAAGATACCCGGCATCTGGTGGTGTTTATGGGTCATAGACCTCAGGCAGTCTGTATTGATTGTAGTTAATAAATACACTGGTTTACAAAAGCAAGATGACCGCTTGTGTGTGCTGCCTATCTTCAACAAGTTAGCTTATTAATAATCATATCCTTT
>NC_083761.1:85746951-85756951 GCF_963514075.1 Conger conger | reverse complement strand
CGTTAACTCGGTCTGCTCTCTGCGCTAACACACGGTCAGCAGTGAAAGTGTAGCTTAACTGAAGAGAGTACAGTTGTGAATGAGAGGGAGAGAGATCGAGGAGCAAAATAACCAGTAAATAACCAACTGACTTAATTTAGAAGATCAACAGGGTTTTCAAAAGGCGTCCGAAGGCTTTTGGTCTCAGACAGATTAGGCAGACTTTTATGTATATATATATATATATAGAGGTTTCTATTTAGCAACTTCATCTGATAGTCATGTAAAAACATACGTCATGTCTCATGGGGAATTGTTTCATGAACAGCTCAGAAAAATAGCAGTTGGACCCTAAAATATGGATACTTCCACCAAAATTGCACTTGTGTTTTACTTTCATCAATCTGGAACACAAATTAAAAGCTCCACGAAGATGTGAAATACCACAAAATATGCGAGTGGGCCTTTTAAGACTTTACGGTGTGAGGTCACAAATAAGTGACTAGGATGTTCTTACTGTAACTGAGCATTCCAATGTGTGTCTGTGCCTGTCTGTGCCTGTCTGTGCCTGTCTGTGCCTGTGTCTGTGTCTGTGTCTGTGTCTGTGTCTGTGTCTGTCTCTGTCTCTGTGTCTGTGTCTGTGTCTGTCTCTGTCTCTGTCTCTGTCTCTGTCTCTGTCTCTGTCTCTGTCTCTGCCTCTGTCTCTGTCTCTGCCTCTGCCTCTGCCTCTGCCTCTGCCTCTGTCTCTGTCTCTGCCTCTGCCTCTGCCTCTGCCTCTGTCTCTGCCTGTCTGTTTTCACGCGTGCCCCCCTCCTCTTAGATCAAGCGCTCGTCCATCCGCAAGGGCATGGTGATGGTCTCGCCCCGCCTCAGCCCGCAGGCATCATGGGAGTTTGAAGCTGAGATTCTGGTGCTGCACCATCCCACCACCATCTCCCCCAGATACCAGGCTATGGGTGAGTCCGGCAAACTACCGACCCAACACAGCCTCTCACCCTCTACTGGGGACTGCCTTCCAATATAAACCCAGAATGTGCAAATCCGAGGTGCGTCTTCAGCTCGCGCTTGACGATGGGAAGAGATTCTGCTGTTCTGACCTCAACGGGGAGTTCGTTCCACCACCGTGGAGCCAGAACAGACAGTAGTCGTGAGCGTGAGGTGGAGGTTCGGAGAGGGGGAGGTGTGGAGGCTGGTCCTGGAGGTACGGAGGGCGTCAGATATCCAAGGACTGGGAGGGGATGTGCGAGGTGGCTTTGAGACAGGGGGACAGAGAGAGTCGAAGGCGGAGGAGAGAGATGAAAGGAGGGTGGCAGATGCAGAGTCAGTGGGGAGTTTGGAGAAGGATTTGAGAGGGGTGAGTGAGGTGGTGACAGTGGTGGCAAAGGAAGAGGGTGAGAGGGAGTGGAGGTTACGGCGGGCTGAGGAGGTGGGAGGAGGGGGAGGAGGATGGGGAGGAAGAGGGAGGGAGAATGAGATGAAGTGGTGATCAGATGTATGCAGACGGGTAACCGTGAAATCAGAGCATGAGCAGTTCCTCACAAAGACAAGGTCTAGGACATTGCCCGCCTTGTGGGTTGGAGGAGAGTGTTGCAGGGAGAGGCCGAAGGAGTGGAGTAGCGGTAGGAAGGCAGCAGCCTGGGAGGCTTCAAGGTGGATGTTGAAGTCTCCAAGGAGAATCAGTGGGGTGCCATCCTCAGGGAAGGAGCTGAGAAGGGTGTCTAGCTCATCGAGGAACCTTCCCAGGGGCCCTGGAGGACAATAGATAACTAAAACCTTGCTGCTTCCATGACCAATTTAGCAACTGTTCAAGTTGACAAAAGCATAATAAAATGACCACCAGTTTGTCTCAGCACACTGTTTACGATTAATTGTGTGTTGAATAGCCTCCTAGTAATGGAGGGGGAGCTAGTGTCAACTCGCTGGCTGCAACAGATAGGCTGCAATGTCAGTCGTTTAGGCTGGATATCAGATCGAGCATATCTTTATTTATTATTATCCCTCCCCCTCTCTCCCCCTCTCGCTCCCTCTCTCCCTCCCTCTCCCTCTCTCTCCCCCCCCCCCCCCCCCCCACCTCCCTCCCCTCCGCAGTGCACTGTGGCAGCATCAGGCAGACGGCCACCATCTTGTCCATGAACAGGGACTGCCTGCGCACGGGCGACAAGGCGGCGGTGCACTTCCGCTTCATCAAGACGCCGGAGTACCTGCACGCCGACCAGCGGCTGGTGTTCCGCGAGGGCCGCACCAAGGCGGTGGGCACCATCACCAAGGTGACCGGGCGCGCCCGCCCTCCCGGGGAGCCTACGCACGCTCGGGGGGGGGCTTGTTCCACTCCCTCCCCCCCCCCCCCCCCCCCTTCCCTCGCTCCCGATCGAGGTCCGCCATCTTTCAGGACATTCCCCGCCTCCCCGTGAATGTTCCTTCCCAGGAGCCGGGAGGGATGTTCGATGTCGTGGAGCTCCCAATCTGTCCGCACTGAAGGCCCCCCGTCCTCTCCCCAAGAACGAGAACTATAACCGGAACTGGAAATATGTCCTTTTAAAAATCGTTCTGGCTCCAGTGGGTGGTGGTGTCAACAGCACAACTATAACATTTTGTTCCTGCTGCGGGAACGATGAAACGCAACCGAGGGTGTTTGCTAAATGTTATAGTTTTGGTTCTTGGTGTATTGATGGAAACGCATGGCTTTTCTGTGGCTGTGTGACGATATCACCTAATTAACCAACCTAGCTATGTGAGCACTCTCCAAATCAAGAAACCTAGTTTGAAGTCATCTACAAATTTTGATTTAGTACTCCTTGCCTTGCGCTTACTCTGCACTTGTTCCTGTATTTTAAGGTAAATATTCATTTGGCGGTCAGAGTGGCTGCAGCAATCTCACGTTGTCAAGTTTTCTCTCTCGATCTTTTCTGTTATCGAGCTTTCATTTTTTTTTTTCTTTTGTTATTTCTAACGTACATATGAAGTTCAATGATGTTTGGGGCGGCCTGTAGCGTAGTGGTTAAGGTAAATGACCGGGACAGACGAGGTCGGTGGTTCTAATCCCAGTGTAGACACAATAAGATCCGCACAGCCGTAGGGCCCTTGAGCAAGGCCCTTAACCCTGCATTGCTCCAGGGGAGGATTGTCTCCAGCTTAGTGTCTAATCAACTGAACTTCGCTGGATAAGAGCGTCTGCCAAATGCCATTAATGTAATGTCTTAGCTGGACCCAGTGGATGCCATAAGCAGCAGATCAGAAGTTTAAAATGAAGTTTGTCAGATGGGTACTCTCTTCAAACTAGATTGAGCACCAAAAGTTGCCCACTTGGTCCCTGAAACGACCCGATAGTGGAGTGGTGAAGGTGCTTCACCGGGACCTGGACGGTTGGTGGTTCGAGCCCCAGTGTTGCCTCTGATGAAGCTCTTGGGTCCTTAACCCCCACATTGCACCGGGGAACGGGGGGGGGGGGGGGGGGGTTGTCCCCCTGCTCAGTCTAATTCGACTGTAAGTGACTTTGGATAGAAGCTTCAGCTGAATAACCGCAACGGTTTGCGATCGTTTCAGCTGTTGCTGTCCGCCGGTCACCAGCCCTGCAACGCCAAGCCGCCGCAGATGAAGATGCAGTCCTCCAAGAGGGCCCCGCTCCGCTGGGAGGAGGGCTCTGCGCCGGCCAATGAGGACGGGGCTCAGACGGCCCGCCCAGCCAGTCCACATTTAGCACAGCTACAGGTGGGTAGAGCTGCACCTGCCCCTGCACCTGCACCTGCCTGCAGCGGGGGACAAAGAGCCAGATTTCTGTAGAGCAGGGCTGCCCCCGCCCTGTTGTCCTGTAGGTTTTCACTTCTGCCCTAACAAAGCACACCTCATTTAACAGCTAGAGCAGGGCTGCCCAACCCTGTTCCTGGAGATCTACCGTCCTGTAGGTTTTCACTTCTGCCCTAACAAAGCACACCTCATTTAACAGCTAGAGCAGGGCTGCCCAACCCTGTTCCTGGAGATCTACTGTCCTGTAGGTTTTCACTTCTGCCCTAACAAAGCACACCTCATTTAACAGCTAGAGCAGGGCTGCCCAACCCTGTTCCTGGAGATCTACCGTCGTGTAGGTTTTCACTTCTGCCCTAACAAAGCACACCTCATTTAACAGCTAGAGCAGGGCTGCCCAACCCTGTTCCTGGAGATCTACCGTCGTGTAGGTTTTCACTTCTGCCCTAACAAAGCACACCTCATTCAACAGCTACAACATTTGCCCCCGCCCTGTTGTCTTGTAGGTTTTCACTTCTGCCCTAACAAAGCACACCTCATTCAACAGCTAGAGCAGGGCTGCCCAACCCTGTTCCTGGAGATCTACTGTCCTGTAGGTTTTCACTCCAACCCTTAACAAAGCACACCTCATTCAACAGCTAGAGCAGGGCTGCCCAACCCTGTTCCTGGAGATCTACCATCCTGTAGGTTTTGACGCAAAACATGGTTTGGTGTGTGAACCTACAGAATGGTAGATCTCCAGGAGCAGGGTTGGGCAGCCCTGCTCTAGCAGTTGAATGTCTCAGTGCTCGTCTGCGTGGACCTGATAGCTGGCTGCTTCCAGCCCCTTATCTCGGCTGCAGCCTTTTCGGTCTCTTCCAATCTGCTGGTAATCTCTTTCTCTCACTCCCCCCGCCATCCCACCATCATCATACATCTCACCTCTCCCTTTTCCTCTCTCTCACTCTCTTCCGTCACATGCCGTCCCTTCCCAACGCCCTCTCTGTTCGTTTCTGTACCCGTCTCCCCCCTCCATCCTCCCTCCTCCCTCCTCCCTCCTCCCTCCTCCCTCCTCTCTCTCTCTCTCCCTCCCCCCTCCCTCCTCCCTCCTCTCTCTCTCCCTCCCCCCTCCCTCCTCTCTCTCTCCCTCCCCCCTCCCTCCTCTCTCTCTCCCTCTCTCCTTCTCTCCCTCTCTCCCTCCCTTCTCTCTCTCTCCCTCCCCCCTCCCTCCTCCCTCCTCTCTCTCTCCCTCCCTTTTCTCTCTCTCCCTCCTCTCTCCCTCCCTCCCCTCTCTCTCCCTCCCTCCCTCTCTCATGGCTTGGCGTCGTTAGACAGTAGGGGAGGAAGAGTCGCCGAGTAAAGACGGCAACAAAGAAAACAAGGTAAAAAAAAAAAAAAAAAAACTTGGGGCTTAGAATCGGGGTGGGCGATTTCCGGTTTCCGTCAATGAATGAGCCCTGGCTGTGTACACCAACACTGGTAACCCTTTGGGTTAGCTCACGGTGAATCAGTCCGTGTAGAGACAGAAGAACCGTCTGTGCAGAAAGGTGGCTAAAATGGCGGGTGTAAGCATGGGCGCTGGTTAAGTTGGCCTGAAACCCCATACGGCCCTCTGGCTCTTAGCCCGCTCACTTGTTTGTATTCCCGCCCGTTAAGTGCTCCTACCAGGAGCTGGGAGTGGAAGTTTGGAGGCTCCCAGACTTTTTTTTGGGCAAGGAAACGTGAGCGCACCCTTTGCGTGCGGAGTATGTTTTTCGGGAAGGCGCAACGTACCGTATAAATGATCGACCTGTGGATCCACCTCTCCCCGTCCGCCACGTCTGTAACTGACCTGTGGATCCACCTCTCCCCGTCTGCCACGTCTGTAACTGACCTGTGGATCCACCTCTCCCCGTCTGCCATGTCTGTGACTGACCTGTGGATCCACCTCTCCCCGTCTGCCACGTCTGTAACTGACCTGTGGATCCACCTCTCCCCATCTGCCACGTCTGTAACTGACGTTGGCTTCGAACTGACAGTTAAAAGGAGCCATGGACATTCCATTTGCCTAGTTCACGTTGTCCATTTTTTTTCTTTACTTCTCGCTTCCTTTTCTTGCCTTCCCTGATGGGTGGAGCTAGGGAGCAGGACAAGGAGCTAGGAAAGGAGATGGGCGGTGAAAAATACTCCTATAGTGGGTCTTGTAGGCACCCTGCATCATCCACACGCCCCGCCCTCCTGAACCAGAGCCAGTGAAACATGCCATACGCCAAAGCAGGGTGACCAGGGAGGGACACACACACACACACACACACACACACACACACACACACACACACACACACACACACACACACACACACACACACACACACACACACACACACACACACACACACACACACACACACACACACACGGGCAGGGAGACGTGTTCACACACACCCGGGCAGGGAGACGTGTTCACGCACGCGCACACACACACACACACACACACACACACACACACACACACACACACCCGGGCAAGGAGACGTGTTCACACACACACACACGCAGGGAGACGTATTTGAGATGAACAGGCAGAGAGAGATGGGCTGACCCACTGAGGCTATACTTTCCAAATTGCAGGTGTTCTTTCCACAGGATTTTAACTCGTCTTCTGTTTGTTTCTTCCCGCAGCCAAAGTCCGGCGGGGGCCGCAGGAGAGGGGGCCAGCGTCACAAAGGGAAGTCCTTAAACAGCTCCACGGCGACCCCTGCTGGTGGAGTGGGGGGGTGTTGAAGCGTCTCGGCTCATCTGCGCTGCGTTTAAAGCAGCGGCTTATGAGCTGCCCCCATCCTCCCAATGCCGGGCGTCCTTCAGCTCGCTCAGAAACTTCTAGAAGAACCTTTTCCCTCCGCCCTAATGCATAATTCAGACCCCGTTACTTCCCGTGGTCACGTTTCCCTCACCTTTGACCATCGGCTGGGCCCAGAGTGGACCGTTGAAGCTGTAATGGACATTTCTGAACTCATTTCTTAGGCATTCAGGGGGGGGGACTTGTTTCTGAAATGAAAGAAGGAAAAAAAAAAAAAAAAAAAAATGTTTTAATTAATTTTTTTATTATTATTATTATTTTAATATGAATTGCCGATGAGTGCGCAATCGGTCTCTTCCTGTGTGAAGACTCCTACGCTGTAGACATCACTGTTGTTCATCGAGGCAGGGCGTGCTGCAGATCTCCAGACATCGCTGGGCCGCTCGTATCCAGAGAAACTCACTCGGCTGTTGTGTTCAGTTTATTTTTATTTTTATGTTTATTTTTTTTTGACGGCGTGCAGGTGCTGCAGCCAGTCCGATGACGGCCCTTCCTCATGGGGGAGCAGCAGCTGTGTGGCCTCCCTGGCTCTGGGTCCCCAGCCCGGGCTCCTATATATCCACTATACAGCTTCTGCTCCACAACTGCATTTTATTTTATTTTATTTTATTTTATTTTATTTTATTTTATTTTATTTTATTTTTTCTTTTTTAATTTTTTATTTTATTTTCTTTTATGAAACGAAATGAAATCAAATGAAATGGCGAGGAACAGGGCCCGTGTCCGTGTCCGGGGTCGACGTTGAGTCCCCATCCCTGATGGCGCCGGGAGGCAGCGGATTTGGGACGGTGCACATGAGCCTGTGGAGGGCGCGCTGCCGTTCTTCTTAAGCGACACAAAATGGCTGCCGGACATGCACGCGCACGCACAGACACACACTCAGTCACACACGCGCACACACACACACACAGACACACACTCAGTCACATACAGACACACACCCATGCACGCGCATACGCACATACACACACACCCATGCACATGCATACACACACACAGACACATGCACACACACATACAGACACACGCACGCACCCATGCGTGCGCATACACACATACAGCCCCATGCGTGCACGTACACACACACACACACACACACACACACACACACACACACACGCGCGCGCGCGCGCGTATACACACGCACACCCCCATGCGCGTGCATACACACACACACACACACCCTTGCGTGCGCATACACACCCAATGTTTTTTTCTGAACTGCCTCTGCCTCTCTTGGTGAACCGCACCACGATCATTCACACTCAGCGGACATCCAACCGCAACTCAGAACGGACCCCTCAGTTACTGATAAAAGTTTTAGTTTATTCACCCGATACACTGACTGGCTCTGACTCTTACAGTAATTACCGCAGCATTACTAATACATACTTGATTCATATTCAATGACTGCGCAGCCTTCTTTTCCAGCTGAATGCATTTCTAAGTGACTAGTCTGGATATCTCAGCTATGCTAATGGAAGAATTAAATGAAAATGTGCAGACAGTTGTGCCTTTTTTTTTATTATGGAGGCTGTTTTAAGTCAGAATTAATTTCAGTGCAATTCTGACGCAGTATTTTGGACCTGGAGGGGAATAGTCCAAGAGCCGTTTTGTTTGACACTTTCTCCGGCGTATTTTAATAAACCTCCCTCAATCAAGACTTCATACGGCCCCGCCTGATGATGGTTAAGTTCACAGCGCTCACCGGACCGTGGATGTTGGGCGAGTTGCGAGTTGAATTGCAGTTCACAGGCCTCACTTCCTCATCCAACCTGCGTATTCCTGGTCACAGTCGGGGTGGGGCTGGTGGCTATCCCAGTATGCATTGGGGTGCGGGGTGGGAATACACCCTGAACAGATTGCCCATTCGTGGCCATGCACACACACACACACACACACACACACACACACACACACACACACACACACACACACACACACACACACACACACACACACACACACACACACACACACACACACACACACACACACACACACCAGTGCATCCAGTTATTGAAATGCTAACGGGAGTGTAGAGTAGCTAACAAAAGCCCAACGTGAAAGCTACTTTCTACTCGACGTGTGGGAGCGATGTAGTTTCATCAATCAGGAAGACGAACTCTTCCTCCATTTTAGAGAAGACAGGTTTCAGAGGGATGTGGCGTGAGGATTCTGCCAGCGCATTTTGCTGATTCAGCATTATTATTATTATTATTGTTATAAATGGATCTGCCTTTCCTTCGGCATTTGCAGGAATCTACACATCTCTTTGTCTTGTAAATATTCTGCCAAAGAGGAACAACTAACAACTACTGTCAGTAAGCACCCCTCATGCAGATCATGAAGTATGCGCTCGCTGTAGAAACGCAGTGTCTGAAAGGCGCTCCTGTTAATATGGAGGCAAATTGCAATTCCACTCTCCAGAATTGGGAGTTCTAAAATTTCTTTTATTATGCGTGAGCTGTACATTTTATATTTGTGCAGGGTGTGAATATTTATGTGCACAGAAGGGTGGCAGACGTAGGCAAGCGTTGTTTTTCTAAGCACGGAAAGCTTTTTTGTTTGGTTGCGAGATGTTTGTTTCATGAGGCAAGACAGAAGAAGTGAATGTGGAGATTGTAAAAGGCTTTTATGAAGGGGGTGATCATTAAACTGCCAGCCTTTCTTTTTCACTGTGGCTTTTTAAAAAGAAGAAAAAAAAGATAGTGCATGATTTATTTTTTTTTAAGATGGCTTGATGTTCATATTTACAAAAACAAACTACGGAAAATGACATCAAAGTAAAATGTAGAATTTGTGTTAAAAAAAATAAAATATTGATACAGTTTTTGGTATACGAGTAATTAAAGGTAGAATAGGTCAGATTTTTGTGTTAAAACATTGTTACAAGACCATTGTAAATCCCTTCCTCTCATTGAAAAAGGCTTGCTGACACTTGATTCACCCTCTGCCGGTGTTTATAGTCCTTAAATTTGGGTTTCAAAATATACAGCTGACGGCCCAACACCCATGTATATGTGTACAATAATTCAAGCTCATTGGTTGAAAATTAGCTCTAATTGCCGCAGCCAATGGCGTTTCAACGTCAGCGCGTTTACAGAGAAGGGAGTGGGATAAACAGTTTTGTTTGCAGATGTTTGTTGCTGCTATTTCTCTCTTGATTGTTAGAAGTCCGAAATGACCTATTGTACCTTTAAGAGCGGATGTTGGCACACAGATGTTGAAATTTCTTGGTCCTTGTGCACCAAGGTGCTGGAGTTTGTTGTTTCTGTTGTGGGGCAATGTTAGCTCTGGAGGTAAGAGCAGTCGTCTGGCTCTGGCTCCGGCTCAGGAGGTAAGAGCAGTCGTCTGGCTCTGGCTCAGGAGGTAAGAGCAGTCGTCTGGCTCCGGCTCAGGAGGTAAGAGCAGTCGTCTGGCTCCGGCTCTGGAGGTAAGAGCAGTCGTCTGGCTCTGGCT
>NC_083761.1:85736951-85741951 GCF_963514075.1 Conger conger | reverse complement strand
TGGACTGGCGACCTGTCCAGGGTGTATTCCTGCCTTTCACCCAATGTATGCTGGGATAGGCTCCAGCCCCCCTGTGACCCTGTTCAGGATAGGCGGGTTAGGATAATGGATGGATAGATGGATAATATATTTCAAAAATTCTCATTTACAAACATTATTCATGTGAACAGAATGTACTGTGCCCTTTATTCCAGTGACTCTCAATTGCAGGGGATGCACAGAATCAGTCCCAGGCTGAGGCAGGTGCCAAACAAAGGAAATATAAATAGCAACGCACAGGATGTGTCCATCACTTGAAATGTCCTGAGGCTCACACTCTGTTTGTACACACACACACACACACACACACAATCGCGTGCGCGCGCTCAGGCACACACAGTTTCTGAGATGAAATGAATCTTCTGTGGAGCGCTGTAATTGGCAGTACCACAGTTCAGAGAACAGTCAGGAGCCACGTGGGAAAGCGCGGGTGAGTTTTGAGATGCTCCACTCAAAGACCGAGCCAGAACGAGTCATTTGCAGCCAGCCGTTTTCACCACACACATTACCCTTGAACAGAAGAAGAACATGCTGTTTCTAATCAATTCACGAACAGCGATGCGCGTCTTCCAACACCATCTCTTCTTCGGACCCTTGGGCACGCTGGGGGTCCCATGGCTCTCCCGTTCCCACTCCGGTCAGCATGCTATGCACCGCTTCATGGGAAGAGCTGAGGCCTTCGCATTTTAGGCATTTCATTTCTGAACACCCACCTCAAAACTGTTCAATATTCCCTTTGAACATTTCTGTTGAATGAAAAACCATTTGATCACCAAAAAAAAAAAACAACAAAAAATTTTTGTCATGGCATCCTATAGCCTAGCAGCTAAGGTACATGACTGGGGCAGCCTGTAGCCTAGTGGCTAAGGTACAGGACTGGAGTAGCCTGTAGCCTAGGGGCTAAGGTACATGACTGGGGCAGCCTGTAGCCTAGTGGCTAAGGTACATGACTGGGGCAGCCTATAGCCTAGCAGCTAAGGTACATGACTGGGGCAGCCTGTAGCCTAGTGGCTAAGGTACATGACTGGGGCAGCCTGTAGCCTAGGGGCTAAGGTACATGACTGGGGCAGCCTGTAGCCTAGTGGCTAAGGTACATGACTGGGGCAGCCTGTAGCCTTGTGGCTAAGGTACATGACTGGGGCAGCCTGTAGCCTAGGGGCTAAGGTACATGACTGCGGCAGCCTGTAGCCTTGTGGCTAAGGTACATGACTGGGGCAGCCTGTAGCCTAGGGGCTAAGGTACATGACTGCGGCAGCCTGTAGCCTAGTGGCTAAGGTACATGACTGGGGCAGCCTGTAGCCTTGTGGCTAAGGTACATGACTGGGGCAGCCTGTAGCCTAGGGGCTAAGGTACATGACTGCGGCAGCCTGTAGCCTAGTGGCTAAGGTACATGACTGGGGCAGCCTGTAGCCTAGTGGCTAAGGTACATGACTGGGGCAGCATGTAGCCTTGTGGCTAAGGTACATGACTGCGGCAGCATGTAGCCTTGTGGCAAAGGTACGTGACTGGGGCAGCCTGTAGCCTAGTGGCTAAGGTACATGACTGGGGCAGCCTGTAGCCTAGTGGCTAAGGTACATGACTGGGGCAGCCTGTAGCCTAGTGGCTAAGGTACATGACTGGGGTAGCCTGTAGCCTAGTGGCTAAGGTACATGACTGCGGCAGCATGTAGCCTTGTGGCTAAGGTACATCACTGGGGCAGCCTGTAGCCTAGTGGCTAAGGTACATGACTGGGGCGGCCTGTAGCCTAGTGGCTAAGGTACATGACTGGGGCAGCCTGTAGTCTAGTGGCTAAGGTACATGACTGCGGCAGCCTGTAGCCTAGTGGCTAAGGTACATGACTGGGGCAGCATGTAGCCTTGTGGCTAAGGTACATGACTGGGGCTGCCTGTAGCCTAGTGGCTAAGGTACATGACTGGGGCAGCCTGTAGCCTAGTGGCTAAGGTACATGACTGCGGCAGCATGTAGCCTTGTGGCTAAGGTACATGACTGGGGCAGCCTGTAGCCTAGTGGCTAAGGTACATGACTGGGACAGCCTGTAGCCTAGTGGCTAAGGTACATGACTGTGGCAGCATGTAGCCTTGTGGCTAAGGTACATGACTGGGGCAGCATGTAGCCTTGTGGCTAAGGTACATGACTGGGGCTGCCTGTAGCCTAGTGGCTAAGGTACATGACTGGGGCAGCCTGTAGCCTAGTGGCTAAGGTACATGACTGGGGCAGCCTGTAGCCTTGTGGCTAAGGTACATGACTGGGGCAGCCTGTAGCCTAGTGCCTAAGGTACATGACTGGGGCAGCCTGTAGCCTTGTGGCTAAGGTACATGACTGCGGCAGCATGTAGCCTTGTGGCTAAGGTACATGACTGGGGCAGCATGTAGCCTTGTGGCTAAGGTACATGACTGGGGCAGCCTGTAGCCTAGTGGCTAAGGTACATGACTGGGACAGCCTGTAGCCTAGTGGCTAAGGTACATGACTGGGGCTGCCTGTAGCCTAGTGGCTAAGGTACATGACTGGGGCAGCCTGTAGCCTTGTGGCTAAGGTACATGACTGGGGCAGCCTGTAGCCTTGTGGCTAAGGTACATGACTGGGGCAGCCTGTAGCCTAGGGGCTAAGGTACATGACTGCGGCAGCCTGTAGCCTAGTGGCTAAGGTACATGACTGGGACAGCATGTAGCCTAGAGGCTAAGGTACATGACTGGGGCAGCCTGTAGCCTAGTGGCTAAGGTACATGACTGGGGCAGCCTGTAGCCTAGTGGCTAAGGTACATGACTGGGACAGCCTGTAGCCTTGTGGCTAAGGTACATGACTGCGGCAGCCTGTAGCGTGGGGACTAAGGTACATGACTGGGGCAGCCTGTAGCCTAGGGACTAAGGTACATGACTGGGGCAGCCTGTAGCCTAGTGGCTAAGGTACATGACTGGGACAGCCTGTAGCCTAGTGGCTAAGGTACAGGACTGGAGTAGCCTGTAGCCTAGGGACTAAGGTACATGACTGGGGCAGCCTGTAGCCTAGGGACTAAGGTACATGACTGGGGCAGCCTGTAGCCTAGGGACTAAGGTACATGACTGGGGCAGCCTGTAGCCTAGGGGCTAAGGTACATGACTGGGGCAGCCTGTAGTGTAGTGGCTAAGGTACATGACTGGGGCAGCCTGTAGCCTAGTGGCTAAGGTACATGACTGGGGCAGCCTGTAGTGTAGTGGCTAAGGTACATGACTGGGGCAGCCTGTAGTGTAGTGGCTAAGGTACATGACTGGGGCAGCCTGTAGTGTAGTGGCTAAGGTACATGACTGGGACAGCCTGTAGCCTAGTGGCTAAGGTACATGACTGGGGCAGCCTGTAGCCTAGGGGCTAAGGTACATGACTGGGGCAGCCTGTAGTGTAGTGGCTAAGGTACATGACTGGGGCAGCCTGTAGCCTAGTGGCTAAGGTACATGACTGGGGCGGCCTGTAGCCTAGTGGCTAAGGTACATGACTGGGGCGGCCTGTAGCCTAGTGGCTAAGGTACATGACTGGGGCAGCCTGTAGCCTAGTGGCTAAGGTACATGACTGGGGCGGCCTGTAGCCTAGTGGCTAAGGTACATGACTGGGGCGGCCTGTAGAGTAGTGGCTAAGGTACATGACTGGGGCAGCCTGTAGTCTAGTGGCTAAGGTACATGACTGGGGCAGCCTGTAGTCTAGTGGCTAAGGTACATGACTGGGGCGGCCTGTAGCCTAGTGGCTAAGGTACATGACTGGGGCGGCCTGTAGCCTAGTGGCTAAGGTACATGACTGGGGCAGCCTGTAGCGTAGTGGCTAAGGTACATGACTGGGGCGGCCTGTAGCCTAGTGGCTAAGGTACATGACTGGGGCAGCCTGTAGCGTAGTGGCTAAGGTACATGACTGGGGCAGCCTGTAGCCTAGTGGCTAAGGTACATGGCTGGGGCAGCCTGTAGCCTAGTGGCTAAGGTACATGACTGGGGCAGCCTGTAGCCTTGTGGCTAAGGTACATGGCTGGGGCAGCCTGTAGCCTAGTGGCTAAGGTACATGGCTGGGGCAGCCTGTAGCCTAGTGGCTAAGGTACATGACTGGGGCAGCCTGTAGCCTAGTGGCTAAGGTACAGGACTGGAGTAGCCTGTAGCCTAGTGGCTAAGGTACATGACTGGGGCAGCCTGTAGTGTAGTGGCTAAGGTACATGACTGGAGTAGCCTGTAGTGTAGTGGCTAAGGTACATGACTGGAGTAGCCTGTAGTGTAGTGGCTAAGGTACATGACTGGAGTAGCCTGTAGCCTAGTGGCTAAGGTACATGACTGTGACCCAGACGGTTTGTGGGTCAAGTTGCAGTGCTGCCATGATAAGATCCATACAGCCCCTTGCACGAGGCCCTTAACCTCGCATTTCTCCAGCGGGGATTGTCCCCTGCTTAGTCTCATCAAAAGTCGCTTTCGATGAGCGTGTCAGCTAAAATAAGAAATTATATTCATGGAGGGAGTTCATATTCCTTGCTCAGCAGTGTCCCGCCCTTGAAGAGCCGGCTCCCCTGTAATCCGACACTGCCACTGGAACTGCAGCCCCATCTCCGCCCCGCTGCTGCCCCATAAGATTCGGGGGAGACACAAACTGTGGCCAACAGTCAGGGAAATCCCTGCCAAGTGGCTCACTGCTGCTGGAGGAGGAAGAAGCTTTGAACGGCATGCAGACGCCTCAGTAGATGTCATGAAAGTGCAGGTGTATTCCTATGTTTTTACGCTCAGTTGTTACGTGGGAACATTCTAAAACTGTGTAGGGAGGGAAAGGGGCATCTCTGCTGTCTTTCTTTCTTGGAGTTGGACAAACATCCAAATCTCCCAAGTCAAATTCTCAAAAAAAAAAAAAAAATCCTTTTGCACCTATTAAAATAAAGAGAGCAGGAAGACAGAGAGAGTGAAAGAATAAGAACGTAGGTGTGGGTATGTGTTGGTGGTCAGCGAGCTGTGTGTGTGAGTGTGTGT
>NC_083761.1:85714451-85726951 GCF_963514075.1 Conger conger | reverse complement strand
CAGTCTGAGTGGATATATCAGTTCAGTCTGAGTGGATATATCAGTTCAGTCTGAGTGGATATATCAGTTCAGTCTGAGTGGATATATCAGTTCAGTCTGAGTGAACGTGCGGTTTGGGGAAGAGTTAATGTCAGTAAAAAAAAAGCTGTGTGCTGAGAAAACATTAACTAGCAGAAGTGCTCCAGTGGAGCTGATGTTTGTAATGAATCATCAAGCTGATCGCAGCGCTGCTTGCTGATTGGTTATTCAGCCCTCCAGCGGTACAAATGCTCAGGACAACTACGGAGTAAATCGCTGATTTGCCTGATCACCTCGTCTTGCCTGATGACAGAGCAATCCCTGCAATGTAAATAATAATAATAATAATAATAATAATAATAATAATTGTTTCTGAGCTGGTGCATTTATCCAAAGCAACTTACAGTTGATTAGACACAAGATCCACACAGCTGTTCGGCCCTTGCGCAGGACTCCTAACCCCCACATTGCTCCCGGGAAGGATTTTCCCCCAGCTTAAGTCTAATCAACTGTAAGTTACTTTGGATAAAAGAGCAACTTTAATGAATAATTGATGACAAGTGCATGACTGCACTGACACTGAAAAGGGGGAGGGGTTAATACTGACCAATGAAACGCTGCACTGACACAGAACAGGCGGAAGGGGGGGGAATTCCAACCAATGATCAAAGTAATACAAGGAGGGGAACAAAAGGGGGAGGGGTTAAATTAAATATTTTATACATAGCTACACACCACCATATATCTACATATCTACACACCACCCACCAGAAAGACAAGAGTGAGCGAGAGAGTTTATGTGGAGGAGAAATACAGCAAGGAAGAACCAGGAGCAGAGAGAGAGATTAGGGATGGGTGCTGGAGGGGGGATGGGTGGTTGTATGGAGGAATAGGGCAGAAGAGAGAGAGAGAGAGAGAGAGAGAGGAGGATAGGGTCAGCAATTGAAACAGAGAGAAGACGAAAGAGAGGATATTGGAGGCGTGACCAGGGTGCCATGATGTCAGAGCTAAGTAGCGTTCCGTAGTGAGGGAGAGTTAATGGTGTGGGCTCTGTGGGTGGTGAGGGGGACTTCTCCTGACATGGCAACCTTGATGGTGCTGTGGTCCTCAGAAATACCTCACCTCCCTCTCTCTCTCCCTCCTTCCCTCCCTCTCTCCCTCTCTCCCTTTCTCTACCTCCCCCTCCCTCCCTCCCCTTCCCTCCCCCTCTCTCCACAGCACTTGTTGCCAGACATATGGATAATGAAGTTCAGCAGCTGCTGCACAGGAGATGATAAGCTCTGTCAACACCATGAAAGCTAAGCCCCAGAACCCAACCGTGCTGGGGGATGGGGGGATGGGGGGAGGGGGGGATGGGGGATGGGGCTCCCGGCTGGTCCCACTATCCCCCTCCCCCCTCTCTATCGCACACCCGCGGGTGTGGTGGTTGGGCGTGACAGTTGGGCCGGGGGGTGGGGGGGTGGTGGGGGGTGAGCCGCTCCTTATCGCCATGACGCAGGCAGTGTGCCCGGACGCCCGGAGGCCCCTCCCTCCCCCCCCCCCCGACTCTACGCTCCCATCGCTCGCCGAAGGCCTCTCCCAAACTGACGGGGCGGGGGCTTAATGTCCCAGAAACACCGTTCCTCTCAGTAACGGGGGAACCCGCTTCGCCCTCCGGAGGGGCGTCAGAAATCATCCGCGACTGATTCGCCGCGCCCATCGACCGGGGGCGATTCGCTGCGTTTGAGCCGCCGGTTAGCGCTTCCTGCAGGGCCCCCCCCGTTCGGCCGTTACCGCGGACGCCGCCGGCCGGTTCATCTCAGCTGAGGGAGCTGGGTCTGGCCTTGGTTCCCGTCTCAGGCCTGGGCCGTGCCTTCGCAAAACCGTCCATCCTGAAATCCGCACAATTACAGCGTCCATAAAAACCTCCCGGTGCCGAGCAGGGCCTGAGACTCTGCCCCGGCGCTTTCCTCCCCAAGGACCAGTTCAGCTCCAGTGCAGGCTTCTCCATTTTCATATATAGTGGGTGTAGCTTTTGGAAGCCATTTTGAGGCCCGTGCTTGTCTGGGATATTGCTCTCGTGTGATATCGGGCTTTAAAGTACGGCTTTGCGCGTGGGTTTTCAATATCTTGAGCACCTGAGACACAACTTTCTTACTTTTGCCAGGAAAGCAGGCAAGCTGAGGCATTCCGACAGCCCCCTCAGGCCACGTTCGGGCTGCGTCCGCACTCGAGAGCTCGATGCGACTTGACTAGGATCAAAGTGCAGAAAACGTCTGTCTTAGCAAGCGTTTTTAGTCTCGTAAATAAGACTTAAGATCATATGAGTCTCACCTCATCATCAGCTTTTTGCCTCATTTAGCAGAAAGGTAATAGAAATAAGAAATATTTCTAAGATATAATAAGACTAAGATACTTGTTAAGACTGACTTATTTCTCTTTTTTTCCTGCAGTGCAGGCCCCTGTTTTATGAAGGGGAACATGGACTGAAGTAAAATGAAAGCACCATCATGGCGAGGGGGGGCGCTCACCACCCCATCATTGGCAAGAACAAAAAAAAAAAAAAAAAAAGAAGAAGAAGAAAGATTTATAGACCGAATGAAACCTTTTCAACAAATGCCCATTTGCCACAATAAAGTAAATACTCACATTATTAGCCTACGGCTAAAAATAAAATAAAGCCACTGCCGGGATTAGCTCGTAGTCTACAGTTTGAAACTGTATGTTCCATAATGCATCGGGACATGTTGGCGGATTTGCAGCAGCCGCGATATCAGGATGAGTGTAACACTTTTTTTGTTGAAGTATAAATCGCTATCTACAACGGTTGCTGCTGCTAGCTGCCAGGATGACTGCGATGGGGAGGTGGAAACGGCCGAAGGGAATGAAAGCAGAGGGCGAGTTCTAACACTGACTGCTCTGTCGCTTCATATTGCCGAAAAAGACCAACGCCAACCCAACGCGGCAGATAAACGCTAATTCCCAAACTGGCTGGTACCAAATTCCGGACGCTAAACAGCAGCTCTAATATTCAGACAAATGGTTTTGCTTTGCATGCAGGTTATTTGCATCTAGTAGCCCATAACCGCATTTATAGGGTGTGAGGGTGTGTTAATTGGAAAACGTGGTTGCCAAAACGAAATAAAAACACGCAGCTGGGGATCGCCATAATACAGCAGCGTCTGAACTCCGTCATCCTGGTGCTGGTCCTCTTGAGATTGTCGACGTCGATGTCACGTTCATTTATGCCTTGTGTTTTCGAGTAGCATATGTTATAATCCAATGTGCTGGAGTAATGGAAACGCATCGTGTGCCGTGTCTGCCTCCAACAATCATTCCACCGTCAATGTCACTTAGACCACATTTCTTCGACATTCTGACATTTGGTCTGAAAAACAGCTGAACCTCTTGACCATGTCTGCATGCTTGTATGTATATAGTTGCCGCTACATGATTGGCTGATTAGATATTTGCGTTCACAAGCTGGTGTGCTGGTCCAGGTACCTAATAAAGTGCTCAGTGTAATTCATTTGTACCTTCTTTGCAGGGAAAATTTACTGTACTTCCTAGATTTAGGAAATTATAAAATTAAAAATTTGAAAGAACAAAAGAGTACCTGCACTGGACACTTTAACTCTGGGAATGTCAAAGTGTCATTTAGACATCTTTGCTGTGCCTCGGAGCCTTAGAATTGATTTGTTTTTTACATAATTGCCAGCAACAAGACCTTGAACATGACCTATTGATTCTGAGCCCGAAAAAGTCCAATGTCACGTCAACAGACTGAGTGTTAACAGTGATCACAGAGAGGCGTCCTCCTTGTTTTGTGTCTCCATGGGTAACGATAGCACTTCAGGCCCCAGGAGTGCAGCGCGATCGATATCGAGTTGTTTTTTTTTAACAATTTGATAATGCCGGCACAATCGAAACTAATGCGAGCCGTTTGTTTCTATGACACCTCTGTGCTCACTGATGACCCTGAGCTCAACTCAAAGTGGTAAAGGAGGGATACATATAACATTTTTACATTACATTACATTACATTAATGGCATTTGGCAGACGCTCTTAACCAGAGCGATGTACAGTTGATTAGACTAAGCAGGAGACAATCCTCCCCTGGAGCAATGCAGGGTTAAGGGCCTTGCTCAAGGGCCCAACGGCTGTGCGGATCTTATTGTGGCTACACCGGGATTAGAACCAGCGACCTTGTGTGTCCCAGTCATTTACCTTAACCACTACGCTACAGGCCACTGCTTATATGTATATTTACAATCAGTGATCTTTTTAGACGTCTACTAATGTAGCCCATCCACTTACAGTTATTCCTTGTGTGGTCAGAGATGCTCTTCTGCATACCACTGTTGTAATGTGTGGTTGTTTGCGTTACTGTCACCTTCCTTGACCAGTCTGGCCATTATCCTCTGACCTCTCTCATTAACAAGGCGTTTTTTCCTGTTTTTGTTTTTTGTTTTGATTGTTGTTGTTTGACTGCTGTGCATGAAAATCCCAGGAGATCAGCAGTTTCTGAGACACTCAAACCATGCTGTCTGGCACCAACAATCATTCCACGGTCAAAGTCACTTTTTCTTCCCCATTCTGACATCTGGTCTGAAAAACAGCTGAACCTCTTGACCATGTCTGCATACTTGTGTGCATTTAGTTGCTGCCACATGATTGGCTGATAAAATATTTGCGTTAACAAGCTGGTGTACCTAATAAAGTGATCGCTGAGTGTATGATCGCACAGAAAGCCCTTAGCAGAACCCGCAACATATCTAACACCATCCACCAGCATCCATTTTGGGGTTAGGCAGCCCTGCTCTGCCTGCTAGTTAGTGAAGAGAAGCCACAGCGATTAGCTCATATCCTACTCTGATGATTAACAGATACAGGTGATTTCATGAAACAACAGTTCAAGGTGATCATTGACGGTGCTGAACATTTGAACGTTTGCAGGGCAGTCCAACACGCCTTTTATTCGGCATCAGGAGCTCCTCGAAAAGCCACAAGCGTCATTAATGCCGGGATCGCTGTTCAGGGGGAGACGCCTAATGTCGAGGAAAGATTTATGAATACGGATGCGGGCCACAGTGCCGGCCGTCACCCCCGCCCTGATTATGCTAATTCATGCACGGGGCTGACGGAGCAGTGCACAAACACGCAGAGCGATCCTCTTTCAGCGCGTCCGCTTCCCCCCCCCCCCCCCCCCCCCCCCCAGCATTGCAGAACGGAGGGCTGGCCTTGCGATTTAGCCGGCGTCTGACCGAAGGGAAGCTGAAGTGGTCCTCCCTCTCCTCTCCTTCCTTGGCTGACGTGTCAGCTGCACCGAATCCGACGCGGGGTTTTTTTTCCGAGCAGCACGGGACGGAGCGTTTAGATGTTTTAAGTCAGGCCGTCGAAGACTGTGCTGTGCTCGCACGCCAAGTTGCAGCGTCATCCGGAACTATCCCATCGGAATGCGCTTAATCTACGTCTCCTGTCTGACTGTATGGCACGGTGGGAATCAAAACAACGGATGCGAATGGATTCAAACTATGTATGTATTGTGGTGGTTAATTGATTTTGTTATTCAGCTGACGACTTACAGTACAGTTGATTTTACAAAGTAGGGGACAATGCCCCCTGGAATAATGCAGGGTTAAGGGCCTAGCTCAAGGGCCCAACAGCTGTGTGCATTACATAACATTACATAACACAACACAGCATAACATAACACAACACAGCATAACAACACAACACAGCACAGTATCACATAACACAACACAGCATAACAGCACAACACAGTATAACACAACACAACACAGCATAACACAACACAGCATAACACAACACAACACAGTATAACACAGCATAACACAACACAGCATGACACAACACAGTATAACACAGCACAACACAGCATAACACAACACAGCATAACACAGCACAACACAGTATAACACAACACATCATAACACAACACAACACAGTATAACACAACACAACACAGTATAACACAACACAGCATAACACAACACAACACAGTATAACACAACACAGAATAACAAAGCACAACACAGTATAACACAACACATCATAACACAACACAACACAGTATAACACAACACAGAATAACACAGCACAACACAGTATAACACAACACATCATAACACAACACAACACAGTATAACACAACAGAACACAGTATAACACAACACAGCATAACACAACACAACACAGTATAACACAACACAGAATAACACAGCACAACACAGTATAACACAACACAACACAGTGTAACACAGTGGTGAGAACAGACCATTCAGCCCAGCAATGCCCCGCTCTTCCTCCCACCAAATGTACCTACTGCTAATTTTGAAAAGCTAAATATTATCTAGCACTGTATGAAGCCTGGTCTTGAAAACCCCCTGTGTTTCCAATAATCTCTCAAGGTGTTTAAGGTTTATTGGTTTAATGTTGTAAAAATAGAAAATGCAATAAAACATTTTTTTAATTATCATAAAATCAGGCCATCTAGTATTTATTTTTGCTGGTTTCATTTATGATATCTTACTGATGATCTGAGGTTTATTTCATCTCTATTTCACACAAATTTCCTATTAAGATAAGAGAACCCCTGGTCCACAAGACCAACAGAGAATTGTATTTTTCCCCCATACATTATATGCACATTCTTTTTACAAGTATTCATAAACTTATTTGACAGTATTCATAAACTTGGGTGTGATGCCAGCTTATTAAAGGCTCACTGGTCCAATTAGTCTATTAGATTCTGTAAATACTCACTTACTGTACTGTGCTTATTGTTCTTGTTACTGCCAGCGTTATGTTCTCCTTTGAGGGTAAAACTGTCTGTACTTTTCTCTTCTTTCTTGTTTATTCCCTGCTCTATATTTCTATATTGTTCCTCCACAGATCAGAAACGAGCGAGAGATCTGTGGCAGAAATCACCGGGGAGTTCATCTGAGAAAAGTGGCTAAAGGAGCGAGAATGGGAGGGAGTCAGACATGGAGGTGGTGGCAGCAGAGAGAGAAAGAGAGAGAGAGAAAAGAGGGAGAGAAAAGAGAGGGATGAAAAGGAGAGATGGATGAAAGAGGCATAATTAAAATTGAGGCATTCAAATGTAAGTGTTTGTAATAGTGTGTGTGTGTGTGTATGTGTGTGTCTGTGTTTATATGCAGGTGTGAATGTGTGTGTATATGTGTGTGTATGTATGTGTGCAAGTGTGTGTGAAAGAGAGAGAAAAAGGAGACAGAACAGAAATTGAGAACAGGGGATTTGGGAAACGGAAAAGGAGAAAGAATATTCCGGAAAAAAAAGCTATGAAAACAGCCCTCTCATATTTCATAGTTCATTCTGCCATCTGTATAAAAGTGCACGTGGGGCAGGGGCCACACAGGGGAAGGTTTCAGCAGTGCTGAACGATGCGCTCCTGTGTTCTGCACAGACAAACCCTTCACACAAACAGAGTTAAGACAGAAAGGGCTCTCTGCCAGGGTGAGTCTGAGCCTCAGAGCTCCGCTGTGCGTTCATGTCATTAACGCAGGTGAGAGACTGTGTTCTACATGCCAGCAGGTGAGAGACTGTTTTCTACAGGCCAGCAGGTGAGAGACTGTGTTCTACAGGCCAGCAGGTGAGACTGTGTTCTACAGGCCAGCAGGTGAGACTGTGTTCTACAGGCCAGCAGGTGAGACTGTGTTCTACAGGCCAGCAGGTGAGACTGTGTTCTACATGCCAGCAGGTGAGACTGTGTTCTACATGTCAGCAGGTGAGACTGTGTTCTACAGGCCAGCAGGTGAGACTGTGTTCTACAGGCCAGCAGCAGGTGAGAGACTGTGTTCTACAGGCCAGCAGGTGAGAGACTGTGTTCTACAGGCCAGCAGGTGAGAGACTGTGTTCTACAGGCCAGCAGGTGAGAGACTGTGTTCTACATGCAAGCGCAAACTCTGCTGCCTTCTTGTTGACTGCTGACAAGTTTACTTCCCAATTACAAATTGTTCCAGCTAATGGAATTTGATGGGTAATTTGATTTATAAAATTAATAAATAAAATTCAACAAGGCACTGGGGATTTCTGCTCAAGGAGTTTAAAATAATAAGATAACCACAGGGTTTCTTTTTGGATATGAACAAAATTGGTTAAAGGTACAATAGGTAAGAATTTGTGTTAAAACTGTTTCAAAATATACAGTTGACAGGACCAACACTTTGTACCAAAATGTTGTATAGCTGTACAAGGCCCTTAACTCTGCATTGCTCCAGGGGAGGATTGTCTCCTGCTTAGTGTACTCAACTGTATGTCGCTCTGGATAACAGCGTCTGCCAAATGCCATTAATGTAATGTAATGTAATGTAATGTAGTATAGTGTAGTGTAGTGTAGTGTAGTGTAATGTAGTGCAGTGTAGTGTAGTGTAGTGTAGTGTAGTGTAACGTAATGTAGTGCAGTGTAGTGTAGTGTAGTGTAGTGTAATGTAGTGTAATGTAATGTAGTGTAATGTAGTGTAGTTCAATGTAGTGTAGTGTGATGTAGTGTAGTGTCGTGTAGTGTAGTGTAATGTAGTGTAGTGTAGTGTGATGTAGTGTAGTGTAGTGTAGTGTAGTGTAATGTAGTGTAGTGTAGTGTGATGTAGTGTAGTGTAGTGTAGTGTAATGTAGTGTAGTGTAGTGTAGTATAATGTAGTGTAGTGTAATGTAGTATAATGTAGTGTAGTTTAATGTAGTGTAGTGTAGTGTAATGTAGTGTAATGTAATGTAATGTAATGTAGTGTAGTGTAGTGTAGTGTAATGTGATGTAGTGTAGTGTAGTGTAATGTAATGTAATGTAGTATAATGTAATGTAGTGTAATGTAGTGTAATGTAGTATAATGTAGTGTAGTGTAGTGTAGTGTAGTTTAATGTAGTATAATGTAGTGTAGTTTAATGTAGTGTAGTGTGATGTAGTGTAGTTTAATGTAGTGTAGTATAATGTAGTGTAGTGTAGTGTAATGTAGTGTACTGTAGTGTAATGTAGTGTACTGTAGTGTAGTGTAGTGTAACGTCCCTGTCAATGACCTCTCATCAAGCGTACAACCTCACTGTGACTTCTGCCTGCCTGGGAATCCCCGTTTTAGGTTATTTTCAGAATCATATTCTCTCTCTCTCTCTCTGTCTTTCTCTCTTTCCAACTGTCTCTGTCTCTCTTCCTCTCTCTGTCTTTCTCTCTTCCTCTCTCTCACAGTCTCTCTCTTCTCTCTCTCTGTCTGTCTCTCTTTCCAACTGTCTCTGTCTCTCTTCCTCTCTCTCTGTCTTTCTCTCTCTCTTCCTCTCTCTCACTGTCTCTCTCTTCTCTCTCTCTCTGTCTCTCATCTCTCTCTCTGTCTTTCTCTCTCTTCCTCTCTCTCACTGTCTCTCTCTTCTCTTTCTGTCTGTCTTTCATCTCTCTTTGTCTTTCTTTGTCTCTCTCTCTCTCTCTCTCTCTCTCTCTCTCTCTCTCTTCCTCTCTCTCTCTCTGTCTGTCTCTCATCTCTCTCTGTCTTTCTCTCTCTCTCAAATTTCAAATTCAAATTCAAATTGCTTTATTGGCATGACAAAATTTGCATTTGTATTGCCAAAGCATGGTAAGGAACATGTTAAAACAGGTGAAAATAACACAGTAATATGATTATATAAAAAAAGAAAAAGAAAATAAAAACAGGATAATAATTAACAATAATAAATCTATATATACATATATATACACACATATACTTGCACATGCATATTCATACACACGTATATACACATATATACACACATACATATAATTAGACAGAATTTTTTCTAACATACTCATAACAAGCTAATCTAATAATAACAGTTTATATAACAGGTAAATTCTATGTCAATATGTGTCTGTGTGTGTGTGTTTGTGAATTGTAGAATTTGTCATTCACTGTCTCTGAGTATGTGACATTCAGACACATATTTTACTGCAGTATGTGCAGTTTGTCCCTCCCCCAAGACTATCGGCAGAGAGCAGAGAGCAGGTTGCTCTCTTCTAGATGGAGAAAGTTGGGGATATGTTTTTTAAACTGATTAAAATATTTTTTTCTGATATTTTTGTATTTTTCACATTTTAGAAGGAAGTGCACCTCCGTTTCAACCTCACCTGTCATACAGTGACCACATATCCTCTGTTCTTTTGGTAGCCAGGACTTTTTATGTCTACCTTTTTCAATGGCTAGGTTGTGGTCACTGAGTCTGTACTTGGTAAGGAGTCGTCTCTGCTTCATATCTCTCTCTCTCTCTCTCTCTCTCTCTCTCTCTCTCTCTTGCTCGCTCTCTCTCCCTCTCTCCTCTCCCTCTCTCTCTTTCTCCCTCTCTCTCTCTCTCTCCCTCTCCCTCTCCCTCTCTCTCTCTCTCTCTCTCTCGCTCTGCAGTACATGTCTCTGTTGTGCACAGTTCACCGTGTTGCTCCCCAGGCAATGTCAACGTTCAACTCCAAACTTGTGTGAACAACTTGAATTTGTCTACGTGAGCCTTTTGCAATAAGCTGCGCTTGAAGTTTGAACATTTGACACCCTTCATACACCAAGGTACAACAGGGAGAGATCTCATTACGCAATTCATCCCCCTAAAAAAAAAAAAAAAAAATACAGCTCAAGCTAGGTTTTGAAAGGGGTTGACCGGATCGGACCAGCTCCCCCACTCAACATGTGTTCAGAAACAGCTGGTAGCTGGAAATTTCAAGATGGTCATAGCTGGATTTCATACCAGGGCGGTGCTCTCTATGCCCACACCAAGGGCATGATCATCCTCTCCCCTGCCTCTTGTTCCTAGTGTGTGTGTGTGTGCATGTGTGTGTGTATGTGTGTGGGTGCGTGTGCGTGTGTGTGTGTGGGTGTGGGTGTGAGTGTGTGTGCGTGTGCGTGTGCGTGTGTGTATGTGTGTGTGTGCATGTGTGTGTGTGAGTGTGTGTGTGTGTGCGTGAGTGTGTGTGTGTGTGTATGTGTGTGCGTGTGCGTATGCGTGTGTGTGTGTGTGTGTGTGTGTGTGTGTATGTGTGTGGGTGCGTGTGTGTGTGTGGGTGTGGGTGTGAGTGTGTGTGTGTGTGTGTGTGTATGTGTGTGTATGTGTGTGTGTGTATGCGTGAGTGTGTGTGTGCGTGAGTGTGTGTGTGTGTGTGTGTGTGTGTATGTGTGCATGTGCGTGTGTGTATGTGTGCGTGTGCGTATGTGTGTGTGTGCATGTGTTTGTGTGTGTGCGTGTGTGTGTGAGTGTGCGTGCGCGTGTGTGTGTGTGAGAGAGTGTGTGTGGAATATTTATGACCATGGATAGATCATTGAAATGTGCGATGATTGTCCTTTGCGACTGTGGTTCCGACTGTGGTAGGCCGTGTTGCGACTAAACAGCGAGTGCACATCTTTCAGGAAAGGTGGCAAATATCTGCATTTTGTCCCTGGATGTTAACAAGGCTATCACAGACAGGGCCATGGGTAGGAATAACATTAGTATGCCCACGTTTCTCAGGCGCACCCAGGGCACTGGCCCTGATTTCTAATGCACATGAATTAATCTGTCAGGTGTATTTATATGGTGCTCTAAAAGAGCTACATCAGCCTTGTGATTCAGCAGACACATCAGAAGTCACAATGCACTTCCTCCCTTTCCTGTCTGTCCGTTTCCCTCCTCTTCTGTCTCACGGCACTCCCAACAGGCCTGCCCAACCCTGTTCCTGGAGATATACTGTCCTGTAGGTTTTCACTCCAACCCTGACAAAGCACACCTCATTCAACATCTAGAGCAGGACTGCCCAACCCTGTTCCTGGAGATATACTGTCCTGTCGGATTTCACTTAATCTCAAACAAAGCACCCCAGTTTTGTTATAGTAGGAGTGAAATCTTAAATGAGGGTAGATCAGTAGGAATAGGGTTGGGTAGACCAGCTCTAGTTGTTGATTTGTGGCGTGTTTTATGAGAGTTGGAGAGAGTTGTACACTTACAGCACGGTAGATCTCCAGGAACTGGGTTATCGACAGTGCCTGCTGTTTTTTTTTTGTTGTTGTTGTTGTTGTTGTTGTTGTTAGTCAGCACTTAATTTGCAGAATTAAAGCAGTTAAGTGGACTGCTACCTCGCCTGACTTCTTTGGTCTGAAAAGGTGGCTCACTTTAAGGCAAAATCCTGGGCCCTGAGCAGCTGGTTCACAGTCTGTTTTTCCCGAAAACCAGTGTCTCTGTCCCCCCCCAGATAAGGGGAGAGGGGTTAAAGAGTTTCTTTAACCTTGAGAGTCTTTGCAGCAGGAGCTGGGAGAAGCATGTGGGACCCTGGCTGGAAGCTCACTTTATCCACCATTCTGTCACCGCTGTGAGTGGTACACACACGGTTTCTTCTGTGCTACAGAAACTGCACTCCCCGGCTATATTTAAAACACACGGAATGACATTAATGATAATTAAGAAGAGATATTCCCTGCTGGGAAAAAAAACCCCCCAGCTGATTTGAAAGAGCTGGTAGCTGGTTGACCAGTTCACACCAGCTCCCAGC
>NC_083761.1:85701951-85709451 GCF_963514075.1 Conger conger | reverse complement strand
ATTGGGCGAAAGGCAGGAATACACCCTGGACAGGTCGCCAGTCCATCGCAGGGCACACACACCATTCACTCACAGACTCATACCTACGGGCAATTTAGACTCTCCAATCAGCCTAACCTGCATGTCTTTGGACTGTGGGAGGAAACCGGAGTACCCGGAGGAAACCCACGCAGACACGGGGAGAACATGCAAACTCCGCACAGAGAGGCCCCGGCCGACGGGGATTCGAACCAGGACCTCCTCCTACTGTGTGTGGGGTTTCTGGTCTCGCTTCATTGAGCGCAGGTGAGTCTGCCGCACCTGTTGGGCTCTCAGGAGCGGTGGAGCCAGCTGTGGCTGTGCTCACGCCGTCCCCCGGCTGGCGGGACAGTGGAAATAACACACCGCTAAAGGTGGCCGTGTCGGCTGGCTGGCCAAAGTAAATCTGCTCCAGAACGCGCTCAAGCGGCGCGGTGAAATTGTGTTAAAAAGCCGCTAAATCGCCTCTACAGAGTTTAAATGAGTCAAACAGGGAGCATATGTACTCTATTAGAGCTAAATGTACTCCATCCAAGTTTATTTTACACCGAACAGTTCACTGCGTGGATGCCCCCCCCCCCCACCCCCAACAGTATATTTGTTTCCTTGATTATGAAATTACAGATGTACTTTTAGTGTCAGGCACCAGAACAACGAACCCAATTGCGAGACCACAGAAGTTAAAAGTCTTTATTAACTTTACCGCAGATCAGACAGGCAGGGGTCGAGAACCAGCAAACGGGAATGGTGCAGAATAGGCAGTTCACAAACAACCGTCCAGGCAAAGTGCAGTATCCAAGCAAACACAGGTAATCCAGAGAATGGTCGTGGTCACAGGCAGAAGGTAAAAAACAAACGGCAGTCCAAACGGGTGAAATGGCAAAAACAACAGAAAAAGAACAGAAAGGTAATCCAAAAAATAGAAAACGAAACGGGTTCGAATCGCAGGAGACCGGCCAGACATAAACGCTGGAGAGTATGGCTAAGCACATGGCAATCTGGCAACAAGTCTCGCAAACAGAGGGGTATATATACACACAGGACGTGAGACACGGGTGAAACATGAATGAAGTGAGTGACCTGACAGAGAGCAGACAGACTACGGTGAGCACAGAGGGTCACAAGAAAAACAAAAACGCTAAGCACTTGCACACAAACAGATAACAGAAAACATACAACCTGACATTTTTGTAGCCATAAAGCAGCCTCATCCTAAAATCTCTACGAACGTTCAACTTCCTCTTTTCCAGCTGCAGATCCACATGTAAATGATCTTACCAAGTAAATTTGGAGGCTTACTAAACTTTCTGGGAGTAATTGCACAGGCAATAAGTACAGTTTCAAAGTGTGAACAGCATAGTTTTTCCTCTCTTCCCTCCGCGGTTTGACGTTTAGGTGTGTATATTAAAGCAATTACGTGATTTGAAAAAAAAAGAAACGACAAAAAAAACAATGAGAAATGATTCCGCGGGCTTTGCTGAGGGACAAAGACCGTTACTAAACACCGCGGAAAGGAAGAGTCAAAACTAGCGCCGTGTAGAAAAGGAAATGAAAATGCCTTCTTCTGTGTAAGCCTCTGAAAGATAAAGGCTCTCTCGCTGCATAAGGCTTGTTAATGCGGTGTGCCTGTCAGGCTGTTTAATTAAAATGACGTTGTTATTAAAAACCTCAGCCGCCCCAGCTCTGCATTGATCTGCATAATTTCAGGGAATCTGTGGCCTGGGATTATTTTTTTTGCATTAGTCTGGCTCTGGGACACGCTGGAGAGGCCCTGATTAGCAGCCTAATGATGACGCCCCAGGGTCCTTGTGTCCCTCACATCCCACAAGGTGAGGGTGACATTACGTTAGTTGCTTAGCTGACGTTTTCATCCAAAGCGATTTACAGTTGATTAGGCTAAGCAGGGCCAGTCCTCCCTAGAGCAATGTGGGGTTAAGGGCCCACACTGATTTTATTGTGGATAAACAGGGATTTGAACCACTAACCTTCTGGGTCCCAGTCAAGCACCTTTGCCAAAGAGATTAGAGATCAGAGATTTGAGATTCGCTAAAAAAATGTAATTCTGCTTGACCAATAGCTGTGGCGCATGTACACTGTAAGAGTTGATTGGACACTGAACTTTACCTGCATGCACACTGTAAGAGTTGATTGGACACTGAACTTTCACTGCATGCACACTGTAAGAGTTGATTGGACACTGAACTTTCACTGCATGCACACTGTAAGAGTTGGTTCAACAGTGAACTTTCCCTACATGCACACTGCAAGAGTTGATTGGACACTGAACTTTCAGCGCATGTACACTGCAAGAGTTGATTGGACACTGAACTTTCAGCGCATGTACACTGCAAGAGTTGATTGGACACTGAACTTACCTGCATGCACACTGTAAGAGTTGATTGGACCCTGAACTTTTCCTGCATGTACACTGCAAGAGTTGATTGGACACTGAACTTTACCTGCATGCACACTGTAAGAGTTGATTCAACACTGAACTTTCAGCGCATGTACACTGCAAGAGTTGATTGGACACTGAACTTTCCCTGCATGCACACTGTAAGAGTTGATTGGACCCTGAACTTTCCTGCATGCACACTGCAAGAGTTGATTGGACCCTGAACTTTCCCTGCATGCACACTGCAAGAGTTGATTGGACCCTGAACTTTCCCTGCATGCACACTGTAAGAGTTGATTGACCCTGCACTTTCCCTGCATGCACACTGTAAGAGTTGATTGGACCCTGCACTTTCCCTGCATGCACACTGCAAGAGTTGATTGGACCCTGAACTTTCCCTGCATGCACACTGTAAGAGTTGATTGGACCCTGCACTTTCCCTGCATGCACACTGTAAGAGTTGATTGGACCCTGAACTTTCGCTCCGCTGATGCCCTGGGGCTGGGTCATAAATGATTCCATGTGAGGCTCAGTGGGACCCGGAGCCCACCCAGCGTACTCCACTCTGTTCACATGTTGTAGCACATGCAGGAGTATTGACCCGTGTGTGCTTGGGACAAACGCCTGCACAGTGCGTTTGACAGCTAACCCAATAGGGACATTCATCGGAAGGGCAGGATATCGAAGTGGGAAGTAATATGTGGGAAAGCAGTTTTTTTTTTGTTTTTTTTTGTCTACATTGTGTGGCCATTGTACTAATGCATTATTAACTTCAGGGCGGCAAGAATGTATACATTATCAGAGAGAGGGGGGGAGAGAGAGAGAGAGAGAGAGAGAGAGAGAGAGAGAGAGAGAGAGAGAGAGAGAGAGAGTGAGAGAGAGAGAGAGAGAGAGAGAGAGGGAGAGAGAGAGAGAGGGAGAGAGAGAGAGAGAGAGAGAGAGAGAGGGGAGAGAGAGAGAGAGAGAGAGATCCATTACTTTGATATCCACCTTGCTTAGAATATACTTTTTTACTTTGTTTTAAGACATTTTCTCTAACCTGATTATACCATACAGCAAATCACTGTGGTGTGTTTTTCTCAGTAAGTTGTAACGTATGTGTATGGATATTCACTGTCGAGGATTGAAATAGGTTGAGTTTACCTACGGGAAAGTGTATTATGAGCATGCTGTTTTTGAGTGTTGTAAAGGGAGGACCCAAGAGCAGACCGGGCACAGTCAGGAGTACAAACAAAAAAAACCACAGGGAAGAGAAAACAAGGGGCGCTGGAGAAACCGGAGAGCGGCTTATCGCCTAACCGTAAGAGACGAGACAAAGACCGAGCACTCAACAAGGGAAGCGAGGGACTTGTATACGTCGGGGAGCTCCTGAAACAATGACAAATGGGCAGACGCGAGGACACTAACGAGAGACATAATCCGGTTAAATAATAAACTCGAGCAGGGAAAACGGCTGATTAGCTCAGCAGCACAGGAGCCTGCGGGACCCATCAAAATCACTGCAATGCTCAAAATTAACACACTTTCCTGAAATCCATGGGTGGAGCAAAATAGATGGATTATTTTATTTCATTAATTAGAATGATCAGGACGTGTACACAGTGAAAGCGGATGCTGGTCGGTCGCAGTGCGGACAGAAGTGTGCCGCGTTAACCTGGCCGAGAATGAGACGCACGTCCTTCCTGTGTTCTTCTCAAAGTGCAACTTCGATGGGCACACTCTGAAATTCTCCGCACGCACACGCTGGGTTTCAGATAAAACTGTGTGGAGACTTCCTCTGTATTTGGCGATTAAATACGTCTTTGCCTGCCATATTTAAGCAGAGGGTGTGGACTAATTAGTCTGTTGTTTTGATGCTTCAGATTCTTATTTGGGTTTTCACATCGGTGTGCATATTTGTTCGGGGGAGTAATCAATGTGTTGTTTGTGTTCCTTCTTCTCTGTTTGAATTTATTTATTCATTATGTACTTAGTGATCACGCAACATTATTTTTGTGCATATGAAGCTGATGAATTTGAATATAAGAGAGAGGAAGGAGAGAGAGAGAGAGAGAGAGAGAGAAGGAGAGAGAGAGAGAGAAGGAGAGTGAGATGATGATGAGGAAGAGGAGGGGGGGAGGATGGTTATTGGAGTTAACATACATTTGTGTAACACTCAATTTTACAGCCTGGTAACTACCCGCTATTTACTTATGAGGTAACTATTTGATTTCAGCGATAAGTACTATGAAACAGATTGTAAAATGTATTTACCTTGTACTTACATATCATACTTACTGACTTTGTTTCATAGCGCTTACCTCTGAAATCAAAGCAGTTACCTAATAATAAAACCAAATACCTGGGTACTTACCCAGTAAATACCACGTAGTTAATGCGCTGTGAAACAATGCCTTACGTAAATTCGGTAATATTTATATTATATAACACCAAGCAATCAGTAGCTTGGATTACTACAATCTTTACGGAGTGGTACCTGATATTGCAAATACATTTTCTTTTTAAATCTACGTTCAAAGATCTGTGTTGAACAGAGAAAACATGTCTTTTTACTCCAGTTTTTTTTCACATCGCTGTCAAACACACGTACTGCACATGTGCGTCTGGAACCAAGCCTTCCCCTGCGGTGTTCATCGATCAGGATCGGCCACACTAATGAGCCCTGTGCCTGACGGAGCACCACCGATAAGCTGGCTGTCGATGCTTCAGCCGTGGCCCTCTGCTCCTGCCCTCTGGTCCTGCCCTGCTCCTGCCCCTACTACTGCTCCTACTCCTGCTCCCTGCCCCTACTACTGCCCCTGCCCTCTGGTCCTGCCCCTGCCCCTGCCCTCTGCCCATACTACTGCCCCTGTCCCTGCCCCTGCCCTTTGCCTGCCCTGCCCCTGCCCTGTCCCTGCCCTGCCCTGACCCTGCCCCTGCCCCTGCCCCTGCCCCTGTCCCTGCCTCTGCCCCTGCCCCTGCCCCTGCCCTCTGCCCCTGCCCCTGCCCCCTGTCCCTGCCCCTGTCCCTGCCCCTGCCCCTGCCCCCTGTCCCTGTCCCTGCCCCTGTCCCTGCCCCTGCTCCTGCCCCTGCCCCTGCCCCTGCCCCTGCCCCTGCCCCTGCCCCTGCTCCCTGAGCAGCTCAGAAGTGTAATTAGGGCAGCGTATTCTCCTTGAGGGGCCGTTTCCCTACGCGGCGTGAGGTCGACACCGTATCTGATAACGGTGTGGCAGAAACTCAGTCGAGTGCGGAGGTTTGGAAATCAAACGTCTACGGCCAGGCGAGTGCTTGTGGCTCTGAGGGGAGGCTGTTCCTCTGTTCCCTTGCCAAAGTCCCAAATCCGGCCCGCTGAGATTCGGCCGTCTAATCCTCCCCAGTTTAATTGGCAAAACGAATCCCCTCCGTCCGGCTCCAGTTAGCGTACAGGGTAGTGAGCCTTCTGACACAAAATGGCTGCTCCAAGCTGTTGGCTGTAGGAGCCAAATATTGCACTGTGTGTATGTGTATGTGTGGATCTTTTTACATTTGAAATTTACATTTTACATTTTAGTCATTTGGCAGACGCTTTTAATCCTAAACGATTTACAAGTGCATAGGTTCTTCACACACACAAGCGCCCGTGGATGCACACATACACACACTCACACACACACACACACACACACACACACACACTCACACACACACACACACACACACACACACACACACACACACACACACAGGCACATACACACTCACACACACACTCACACACACACACACACATACACACACACACTCACACACACACAGGCACATACACACTCACACACACTCACGCACACACACACACATACACACAGACACATACACACACATACATACACACTCACACTCACACTCACACACACACAGACACATACACACACAGGCACATACACACTCTCTCTCACACACACACACACACACACACACACACACAGACACACAGAAATATAAATACCTTTATAAATCACATTAGAATTATTGAAAACCCAGAATAATAACAGTAGCAGTGAAATACGTTGTTGCACAGACGGCAGGAGAAGCCAATTCCAATATAGGTCTGAAACAGATCTTATAAATGAGTATTCCGCAACAACACGGGAATGCCGGCGTACAATTCAATTACGGCAAATTTTATTCCGCATTTCCAGCTGTCACTTTGGAATAAATGAGATTCACACATTTGATATGGAAGTCATTCACAGATTGGAATTTATATGTTATTTTCTCGATAGATGGTGACTGAATCCCCCTGGCAACAGTCACTAGCACCTGAATATCTTACCTGTCTACACTTGATGAGTTCACATGGATGATAGCTGTTCAGCTGTAGCCTGAGATGTAACAGATGTTTCCCGTCCTGTCTGAACATTCTCCATTAAACCTTAAAGGTCCCACTTAGCGCATTACACCAAAATAGCCCAACGCTGCGGCTAATGGGCTGTGTTGAATGTTTAATTGGCATGGAACATGCCGAACACATCAGTGTTTGCATCGGCAGATGGAGCGGGTGGGTGCGGATGCACATCTCTCTCTCTCTCTCTCTCTCTGTCTCTCGTTCTCTTGGTCTTTCTCTTTCTCTCTCTCTCCCCCCCCCCCCTCTCTCCCTCTCTCTCCCACGGACCAGCTGAGTGCCACACTTCCTGTGTGAAAAGCGACAGTCACGTCAACAAAAGAAGTTTCCAATGGAGAAAAAAACAAAAACATGTTTCATTGTCTGAATCTTTTTGGTGTGTTGGGCGAGGATATTTCAAGCAACACAAACAATCCATTCCATTGTCTCAAAGAAATGTGATGACAACGGAATTGATGAGCATATTGAGACAGGCAGTCGGCCTACTATAATGTTTTAGCTTGCAAATTAGCCAGTTTATTTAACGTGGATTAGCTATTAAGCTTCCTAAAGGACATTGATATATTAATAACGTTAATGTTGGAAATAACCACAGCTTCATTAATAAAGGCACATGCTGCATCTGAACTAGATCCAACCTTCTGAAACAATAACGGTTCCCCTCTAAGTTCCAGGAGGATTAAGTCCCATCGCATCTCAGAGTCAGGATGAAGCCCAAGAGAACCAA
>NC_083761.1:85684451-85694451 GCF_963514075.1 Conger conger | reverse complement strand
GTCTTGGAAAATGTCCAGATGTTTAAGTGACCTGGATGGGGCTCATTTTCTGACAATTCCTTTGTTCAAAGCCATGCTCACCAGTGCTTCAAACCTCAAACCTGTCAGAGAACCGATGATCAGCAGCTACCCATGAATCACATTTGTGCTTCCGTCCTAATTCGTACACCTTAAATCTGCGGGGAGTTTAAAATAAAAAAAATGAAAGAAAAGAAATGTTGTTTGTTACAAACACGTTTTTTTTATTTTTATTATTAATTTAAAGCCTTTTACCCAATTTTTGAGTGACACTTCCTTGGAGACCACGCACAGAAGTAGGTAAGTTTTTTTTCTTTCTTTTTTTTTTCAAAATTGGATCCCTGAATCCACACACTGACTGCTGTCAGAGGTCTGAGCCCAGTCCTCTGTGTGAGCCAATTACTGACCAGGAGTGCAACTGCAGACAGGGCGATGTCTGAGGTCACCTCAGGCTGAGGTCTGAGCCGTGTACCTGCTGACGCAGGCTAGAAGCATGCTCGAAAACCGCACTTGCATCATAAAGTCTTATAGACACGCATCCACCCTGCTGTAAAATCCGGCTACGGCCAGCGTGAAATGACCAGATGCCAGCTGTTTCCCAACACAGCTTGAGCAGGTCAAAGCATGTTGAGTGGGGCGCTGGCCTGAACTGGTCAACCAGCTACCGGCTGTTTCAATAACATATCTTGAGCTGCTGGGCATACACACACACACACACACACACACAGGCACACATACCCACACAGAGACTGTATCTGAGACATTTGGAGGGAGGAAGAGATAGATAGAGAGAGGTGGGTGTGGAGGAGTGGAGAGAAGGGATAGTGAGAGAGGAGGGAGAAAGAAGGGAGAAGAGGAATAAAGAGAACAGAAAAAGAAAGGGGAGAGGCAGGGACAGAGAACGGAGAGGGAGAAGCGTATTTAAATGCCAACTGACATTCCACATTGGGGGAAAACACAAGGCAAAGAAAGAGAAATAGAGGGAGAGAGAAAGAGTGAAAGAGAGGGAGAGGGAGAGAGGGACAGAGAGTGGGAGAAATAGAGGGAGAAAGAAAGGGAGAGAGGGACAGAGGGTGGGAGAGAGAAATAGAGGGAAAGAGAGAGAAAGAGAGGGACAGAAAGAGAGTGATAAATAGAGAGAGAGGGGGGGGAGAGGGAGAAACAGAGGGACAGAAAGAGAGAGAGAGAGAGAGAGAGAGAAAGGGGGTGGCTGAGATGTGCCTGGTGGTTCTGTAGAAGCATCCAAGCTCTAGGGACAGGGAGATGTGAATATGAAAGTATGGGAATACACTGCCGTTAAACACACAGCACAGCTGCCCACTCATGCATATCTGAGCCGTCTGCCTTATGACATAAAATCCATTCATTTAGCATTAAACATAGCCCTTTCATTTTTCTAAACTGCAGTGACATCAGGGAAATCACAAAAATATATTTTTTCTTTCCACAATGTACGGTAATCGTTCTGAATTTACATTATGGATGCATCCTTTTGAAACTGGAATTTCATATATAGACAGTCTAGTAATAATGCTTTATCTACATTATATTTACATGATAAGAGCACACATTGATTCAATGGCCACTCTATGCTGAATATATCTTGACACAAATGCCTTCGGCCTTCCTTTGAGCGGGGCGACATTATCTTCTGCAGACAGAAGCCATTACATCCCTGAAATGGAACATACTTGAATATATCAAGATCAAAAATAGACAAAAATAGATCTGGATATAGCAAAAACAGCATTATCGCTTTCTATTTTATCCGTTCTTTTTATTATTTATTATCAAAAAATGTGTTTTCTTTTGTATTTTCGCTCCTGCTTCAATGGCCCCGGGTGTGAATTGCGCAAATAAATGAATAAATATAAATGAATATGTCTCCCCTCTCCATGCAATAGAAATGCAAATATAGGTATGACATCACGGACGGATCTAATTAGTAACTATAATTAAACACTTGTCACAGCGTGTAATTATCACCTCGACTTCAGTGAGATCAATGCAGGAAAATTCCGCAATGATCAAAATTTTTTTTGCTTCACTGCAGTAATTAAGGCTATACTTGGGCATGGTGCATTAAGTTACACTGCCATTAGCATAGTTTAATATAAATTATAATTATCCTGGAATTAATTGATTTATTCATTAAGAAATTCTGTCTTATCAATTTTTCCTTTGAGTAGCATATTTAATAGCATATATTATATGATATAATATCATACATATCCCTCTTGGTTTCCTCAGATGGCCTTCGGGGTGACCTCGGCTCAGGTGGAAAGAGCAGTCGTCTCATTGGCTCAGGTGGAAAGAGCAGTCGTCTCATTGGCTCAGGCGGTAAGAGCAGTCATCTCATTGGCTCAGGCGGTAAGAGCAGTCGTCTCATTGGCTCAGGCGGTAAGAGCAGTCGTCTCATTGGCTCAGGCGGTAAGAGCAGTCATCTGGCAGTCGGAAGGCCGCTTGGTTCGATTCCCCCCCTGGTTGTGTCAAACTGTCCCTGAGCAAGACACCTAACCCCCAAATGCTCCTGACGAGCTGGTTGGTGCCTTGCATGGCAGCCAATCGCAGTTGGTGTGTGAATGGATGAATGAGAAGCAACAATTGTGCAGCACTTTGCATAAAAACCATACTTTCATTCTTTTTCAGGATTAAAGATACAATTGGCAATTTCGGACTTCTCACGGTCAAGAGAGGAATTACAGAAACAAACACGCTCAAACCACAACACTGTTTATCCCACCCCTTCTCTGTGAACGCCCTGACGTTGAAACACCATTGGCTGTGGCAATTTTCAACCAATGAGCTTGAATTATTGTACAGCGATACAATGTTTTGGTCCAGAGTGTTGGGCTGTCAACTCTATATTTTGAAACCCGAATTTAAGGACTTTAAACACAAGCAGAAGGTGAGTCAACGTGTCAGTGAGCCTTTTTCAACGAAAGGAAGGGATTTACAATGGTCTTGTAACAATGTTTAAAGTTTTAACACACAAATCTGACCCGTGGTGCCTTTAACAACCCTGTCTCCTCTGCACGTCTGCTTGGCTTTCATTGGTTGTGGTTTAGAGGTTGTGGGGAAAAATGTGCACATCTCATGGCACGATATGAAAAAACTAACGTTCACGTTATCGCCCAGAGATGGCCTACCCAGGTTCTGGAGAGCCACAGGGTCTGCCGGCTTTTGTGAATAAAAATAAATTGCACTTATGGTGACTGTCTTTTTGTTTAGAACAGCCCTTCATGCGTACTTTACGAGTTATGGATTTGATTCTTTTAACCTGTGGAAGAACCTATGCACTTGTAAATTTCTTTGGATTAGAAGCATCTGCCAAATGACTGAAATGAAAATGTAAAAATGTAAGGTGAAAATAAAAACCGACAGATCCTGAACAGATCCCCAGGCCCAGGATTGGCCACCCCTGAATCCCATGCCGTATGTTTGTAAGGGTCTAGAAAAGCACTGGCTTTAAAATGTATAATTAAGAAGCTATTTGTCTGAAGTTAAAACCGAAACCCAATGTCCTCGTTAAAGTTGCAATCGTCTGATCAGAAGTTTGCAGAGCTGCCACATCGAACACAATTCAGTTAAAAAGGACTCAAACTCTGTTGGATTGCACTAAAATGACACGCCAGAACATAATGAAATTTGATCAAAAGCAGGTTCAATGCAATTGAACTTCATTTGAAAGTTATGGGTAAAAGTCTCTGGTGAATGCATCATTTTGCTGTGGTGATGGGTACACTGAAATTACTTGTCTGGAAGTTGATCTTACCCCCCGGTGTCATTGCAGTCAAAAGGTGAGTCCAATTAAAAATGAATTCATACCCATAGGAGAAATACTTTTGCCTTGTTATTTATAACCCTTTGTTGTGGTTTGCTTCAGCTGTCAGTTTTGTGCAGTGGAGGCTTGTTCAGAGCTATTGTCTGCTGTAAAAATAAAACCAGGACAACATGAATGAAGCCACAATTAGATATGTGCATTTGTGGATGAAATAGTTTTTAAGAGCTTGGTTATTTGAGCCCCCGACAGGCTGGTGCTGGGTCTGGCCCACCACACGTCTACTCCTGGACCTACAGCTTAAACGGCACAGGGTTTGAGTCCGGACTTGAGTCCGCAAACAGTAGACCCCATCCTGCCAAACGCCATACAGTAGGACCCCATCCTGCCAAACGCCATACAGTAGACCCCATCCTGCCAAACGCCAGACAGTAGACCCCATCCTGCCAAACGCCATACAGTAGACCCCATCCTACCAAATGCCATACTGTAGACCCCATCCTGCCAAACGCCATACAGTAGACCCCATCCTGCCAAACGCCATACAGTAGGTTCTCATCCTGCCAAACACCATACAGTAGACCCCATCCTGCCAAACACCATTCAGTAGACCCCCATCCTGCCAAACGCCATTCAGTAGACCCCCATCCTGCCAAACGCCATTCAGTAGACCCCCATCCTGCCAAACGCCATACAGTAGACCCCCATCCTGCCAAACGCCATACAGTAGGACCCCATCCTGCCAAACGCCATACAGTAGACCCCATCCTGCCAAACGCCATACAGTAGACCCCATCCTGCCAAACACCATACAGTAGACCCCATCCTGCCAAACACCATTCAGTAGACCCCCATCCTGCCAAACGCCATTCAGTAGACCCCCATCCTGCCAAACGCCATACAGTAGACCCCATCCTGCCAAACGCCATACAGTAGACCCCATCCAGCCAAACGCCATACAGTAGACCCCATCCTGCCAAACGCCATACAGTAGACCCCATCCTGCCAAACTCCATACAGTAGACCCCAACCTGCCAAACGCCATACAGTAGACCCCATCCTGCCAAACACCATACAGTAGACCCCATCCAGCCAAACGCCATACAGTAGACCCCATCCAGCCAAACACCATACCGTAGACCCCATCCTGCCAAACGCCATACTGTAGGACCCCAACCTGCCAAACGCCATACAGTAGACCCCATCCTGCCAAACGCCATACAGTAGACCCCATCCAGCCAAACGCCATACAGTAGACCCCATCCAGCCAAACACCATACCGTAGACCCCATCCTGCCAAACGCCATACTGTAGGACCCCATCCTGCCAAAAGCCATACTGTAGGACCCTGGGCTACTGTTGATTCAGTTCCTCCCATCAGCCTGCTGCACCAGGGGCCTATGGGCTGGGGTCCTGCCAGGGACAGTGGGACCCATGGACAGCTCACAGACTGGGCCCCACAGCCCTTGGCCACCACAATTTTTGAGGGCCCCTATCAGTCAGGGCCCTTGGGGTCATCCTAACCATACACTATAACGGCGGCACCCAGTTGTGACCAGGCCTTGGATCGATCTGCCATGAAGAGGTGGCACAAGAAAACATCTTAGGCAGAAACCGCCCTGCTGTAGATGAGATGTGTCGCTGAACAATGGCGGCCTGTAGCCTGGAGGCTAAGGTGCATGACTGGGACCCGCAAGGTCCATGGTTCAATCCCTCGGTGTAGTCCACAATAAGATCCGCACAGCCGCTGGGCCCATGAGCGAGGCCCTTATCCCTTAAGGATTGTCTCCTGCTTTGTCTAAATCAACTGTAAGTCGCTTTGGATAAAAGCATCAGCCAAATTACATGTAATGTAATGAAAGAAGGAAGCAGTGCTTTACCAGCCTGATCGCACTGTATCTTCCCCAGTCGGGTCAAGGCAAAGAGCATACTCAGGGTTAACCCTTTTGTTTAATTATCCATCAGCCAAACAGTCCTAATGTGAACGAGGCGGACCGACGTAACACAAACGAACAGCAGAGCAGTACGTTTGAGATTCGACAGTTAATGTTGTGTTGAACGCAGCGCTCAGAATGACAGACTAATTGCTTATAACTGGGACCGATACGTTGCAATGTCACGCAGTGTAAAACTTTCTGTTGCAGGCTTGACTGGAACTGTTGATTAAACGTCTGACGTACCCTTTAATCAGACAAACATATCATTTGATACACCGTCAATCTTCATCTTTAGACTTTCTGTCGCTTGGTAATGAGTCGATGAAACGGCGAGGCTGTCTGATAAGGATCACGAATAAAATGGTGACCACTCTTGAACCCTTTGGACTACAGGCACAATCCCAGTCTCTTCTGAAGGGCAACCCTTGGGCATTTGTTTGCCAAAATTACTCTAGCTATTACTAAAACAAAATTACAGATGCTCAAACACAGGGTCAGTGCAAGCTTTTATTTCTCACTGGAAATATTTATTCGTAGCTGAGAGGACACAGATGCTCATTGCTGTGTCTGGTGGGCTTAGAAACACATTGGACCCACAGCACAAACGCTGGACAAATCCCTTTCAAATTGTATGACAATATCACCAAAAATTAGCATTCTGCTTTGCTTTTTCTAAACTATGTCTCGGCAGGGTACTTACAAAAGACATTTGGACACTACAAAAGGACACGTGTAAACTAAATTTGGTTATGTGGGAGGTGTAAAATACTATAGATTGCATATTAAATGATAAAATACCTTTTTTGTTGTAGGACATCAACCTTTTTAGGCATAATGAGCTGTGTTTTCCAGCACCTAACTGTCTCAGTGTGCGTATTGAAAATGAAAGGAAGATGATTACGCCAGAGAAAAATTCTGTGCTGTTTTTTTGTAAGCCCAACGAACAATACACCGTCGGAAACATAATGTCATTAGCTAAAATGCTACTCAGTTGTCACCCGAATAAAATGTATTCTGTTGCTGATTGCTTGTTACTGGGACTGATCAGAGAACCCCGTAGTTGTGCTGATTGTGTTTCAGAGAGCCAATACAAAACATAGGTAACTACATTCCGATGTACAACTACTTTGGTACAGGCCTGCCTGAGCCATGTCGCCCCCATCGAGAGAGAGAGTCAGAGAGAGAGAGAGAGAGAGAGAGAGAGAGGCAGAGAGAGAGAGGGAGAGAGAGAGACAGAAAGAGGCGGAGAGAGGGAGAAAGGGAGAGAGATGTTTTTTTCCCCTCCGGGTGTAATTAAGATGCACAGGCTGCTTGCTGTTGACCACGTGTGCCCTGTGAGGAGGGTGACAGTGGGCCGCAGTGCTGAGGAGGGGCTCCCAGCTCGCCTCATTACTGCATTACTGCAGCTCCGCTGTGCAGCTCTGTCCAGGTGTGCCCTCGCCCCGAGCACCTTCACCCCCGGAGCGCGGCAGCAACACCAGCAGCAGCAACGGAAATGCTAACGGCATGCTATATGCTCATGCCATTGCTCATGCTAATGCTTATGATCCTTCCTGCTCATTCTAATGTGTATGGTCATGCTATCGTTCATGCTAATGCTCATGCTATTGCTCATACTACTGCTAATCCTTATGCTTATGCAATTGCCCATGCTATTGTTCATGCTAATGCTCATGCTATTGCTCATACTATTGATAATCCTTATGCTTATGCTATTGCCCATGCTATTGTTCATGCTAATGCTCATGCTATTGCTCATACTATTGATAATCCTTATGTTTATGCTATTGCTCATGCTAATGCTCATGCTATTACTCATGCTAATGCTATTGCTCATGCTAATGCTCATGCTAACGCCCATGCTATTGCTCATGCTAATGCTCATGCTAACGCCCATGGTAATGCTCATGCTATTACTCATGCTAATGCTCATGCTATTGTTAATGCAATGCTCATGCTCATGCTAGCACCATCATCCACAATCCTGTTATTCACCACGGATCCATTCTGGATGATGCAACAACACACTCGGGAAGCATAGAAATAAAATAGTGGCTATGTGTGGGCTGGGAGTGTAATGGGATATGCTGAATGATATCAACCTTAGCTAGCTCAACTCAACTGAGCTGAGGTGATAAAAATAGGAAATAGGACAGTTGTAGCTTCACTGTACACCAGAGGTGGGCAACAAGGGCCGTGTCTGTTTCTGCTTTTCATGCCAACTGCTGACTTCAATTACTTAATTAGCCATAACATTACACCACCTCAAATTTGAGCTACATTTCATGATAAGCGCATGAACGACAGCCGAAAAACTGTTCTTGTTTCCCCGCACTAAAACGTTTTACTGCGATCTAATCTAATCTAATCTACAAGTGAACCAGCGTTGCTGTGTACAGCCAATTATAGTGCATTTAGCCAGGGTAATTGGCGGGAAAACAAAAACCTGCAGACACACCGGCCCCCCCAGGACTGGAATTGCCCACCCCTGCTGTACACTCATTAAAAAAAATATATAAAAAAATAAAAACAGGAGCTCTATGATCTTCTACTTTCCGTTTTTACTCCTGAAGACTCTTCGGAGTGAGTATTCACCAATCGCCATCGTCCGTTCTTCGGAGTGAGTATCCACCGATCGCCAGCGTCATTGCTCCATTGGTCACTCCGTGATTGGTCGATGGTGGGGCCCCGATTCTCTTGGAGAAAAAGACACACAAGCGCCCAAGGGCCTTTGGCTGCTGAACGGAGACGCCGTGCCCGGAGACACCCTGACCCTGATTCACCAGTGGCCATAACACTCGGCCCCTGAACACCCCTGAACACCTCTAAACGGTTACAGTTATTCACCGGCCTCGTGCGGGGATGTCTGGGCAGTGCGTCGTACTGCAGTATATCACCTGCGTCTTCATTCAAGGGAACACATAGTGTGCACACAAACGGTTAAATATGAATGTAAATGGATTTTAAACTTAGAGGGGTATTTTGTGGTATGCGTAAATATTGCTATGCTATTGTGCTACTTGTAATGCATGAAAAGGTACAATATGGCTGGTGTTGTGTGTGAGTGTGTGTGTGTGTGTGTGTGTGTGTGTGTGTTTGACCAGACCCTTAAGCTTGTTTGGCAGCATGTCAGTTTTTATTTGCCTTTTGCTGGGTTTCACTGCCTCCCAATGACACCTGCACCTGAACGATAAGCTCAAACTGAACGCTAAAAACAGTGAATCCCCTCCTTAGCTGCGTCCCCAACTCTAACGCTCTCATTTCCCTTCATCCGTCTCTTCTCTTCCGTAAAACTGCCTTCTATCCTTTAAACTAGCAATTATTTTTCCCTCAGTGAACAGTTTAGTTTCTCTTTCTGCAACGTTTGCCTCAAATGTAATCGGCGTTGCTTTGTTTTTCTGAGGTAAGTGTCTTCTCGGCTGCACTCGCCTCACCGTTATGGACTGCGCGGAAAATGACAGGGCGCGGGCTCTTTGCAAAGCCGCTTCTCGACAATCCTGCGTCGTGAAATTGAATTGGATTGAACGGAAAATGAACATAAAATGTGACCCTTTCAACGATAAGCAAAGCATGTTTCTCATACGGGGGGAAAATACGACCGGTTCGAAAAAATGTCAAAAATAGTACTTTCCTTCATAAACCGCTGCCATTTTGAAGTTATCTCCTGTGAGGTCCACCAGGGCCCCTGGCGGGCAGTGAGAGCCAATCATCGGGTTTAGTGCCTCTCTTCGCTCCCCCCTTTGCTCTTCCCACTTCCCCGGTAGTGCCAGAATCACTCAAGCAGCAAATTGCCTGTCAAGGAATGCACACCTCTCAGGGAGGGGGGAAAGAAGAAAGAAAGATGGAGAAAGAGAGGAATGGAGAGGATTAAGAAGACGAGGGCGGATTGACGGAGGCCGGTGTCATATCGGAGAGCGTCCTGATTGTGGCCTGTTAAAAGGTGCAATAGGTACGATTTTTGTGTTAAAATATTGTTTTATCCCTTCCTATCATTAAAAAATGCCTCACCGACATGTTGATTCACCATCTGCCTGTGTTTATAGCCTTTAAATTTGGGTTTCAAAATATACAGCTGACGGCCCAACGCCCTTGTATACGTGTGCAATAATTCAAGCTCATTGGTTGAAAATTGGTTCTAATTGCCGCAGCCAATGGCGTTTAAACGTCAGCGCGTTCACAGAGACGGGGGGAGGGATAAACAGTGTTGCGGTTTGAGCGTGTTTGTCACTGCTATTCCTCTCTTGACTGCTAGAAGTCCGAAATG
>NC_083761.1:85674451-85679451 GCF_963514075.1 Conger conger | reverse complement strand
CCCCCCTCGGGAGCGTAACCAGATCTTAAATAAAACCATAATTAGTATTACTGGGTGAGGAGGTGACAAAAAAAGTTGTCTTTATTTGGTTTTACAATTTTTTTACATGATAAAACTTTCTTAATTAAAAAGACACTTTGCAAACACAAAATCTCCAAAACGAAAAGGGTAACAAAAGAATTTCAAAAAAGGTATCTTGCCAGGGTTTCTTAAGAGCCTGTGTCCCTTCTAGGGGGGTGGATTTTATAATGAGTTATTTCCACTGCTCCATCCCCCATTTCTCTCTTGCCAGGGTCCTGTTCCTGTTAAAAGTCCACCACAGCGCCGTCTTGGAGGAGATTTTGTATTCTCCTCCTGAGAGTGATGAGGTCCACTGGTCTTTTGGTAGACCTCGATGTGTCTTGTCCCCCACAGGACCTGCTTTACGATGCTCACAATCCTCCGCTGGAGCTCGGCTCAGAGTCCCTCGGTAGGTCAGGTAGAGGACGCCCTCGGCGGTCAGGGAGGATCGTCGGCAGCAACCTGTTTTTCGGGAGACGGAGGACACAACAGGGCCCCAGACCCGCCCTGGCCACGGAGCGCTCCCAGAACAGGCGGCTTACATGTTCCGAGTCAGTGCGTCCGTGGGGGCAGCGCTCCAGAGCCAGATGCCGCCGTTATATGCCTATCCACGCTATGTCTTTCTGTTTATTGCTTAATGTGCTGTGACAGACTTTTCACTAAATACTTGACGGGTCGAGGGCTGGGTTTACCCCTCGGGTAGGCGTTACCTATGGCCAGATCTTAGATAGGCCATAATTACCTTATAGCTCCACCAGGATTAGTCCAACCCCCGACAGTCCGGTCCTGAAGGCGAAGCCCTTCAGCGCTCTGTAAGCATACGGGGGGGGGGGGGTCCCAGCTGTATAGGACTTTCAGGTCCAGCACACGCAGGCCCAGCCTTCCCAGGAAGGGAGTGGCAATAGTACCTAGCAAGGATACCAGAGGCCTTTTCAACCTTCTGGACCAGTGTGGCTAGACCCTGCGCCAAAAAGATGCTAACTACGTCTGGGACTCCACCGGCCCACGTTCCTTTCTTACTTCGTTGTAACAGAGTGCCATAGGCTTTTCCATGGTGCTCCCTCAATTGTAGACTACAAACACACTGCGTTGAGAAATTAGCTCATACACCTCATTTGTATACCCTATCTCCCCCATGGTTACAAACCGTGGACAAATAAAAAAAAAGGTCGCTTCTGTTATCTGTATATTTATCTATTTGTAATTGTCCATCGCAAAGGTTTGTGGGAACCGTTTTTTTTTTTGACGATCTATCGCACGACTGGCCTGCTTTGAACTGGGCTCGAGCTATCACGTTCAGTGTCGCGATTACCTGACTGTACGTCAGCAAACGATAGCTAGCAAAAAATGAGGAACTGGAAAAAGCAGCAAAAAAAGTTCCCCATACTTGTAACTGTCGGCACAGCCATTGTGGAAACTAAAAACGTATCGAGAACTGCTTAAGGAGCAGAATGGCGCAAAAGAGACGAAGCGGGTTATCGATAATTTCAATTGAGAATAACAGAGCCAGGAATTTGGACCTGTTGAGCTTGGTGGATAATTTCGCGCTGGATGTTCTTTTAAACGAGTGAGCAGCATTTTTACTTTTTGCCATTAAGCCGTTATTATTCAAAAAGAGTAATGTAATATTGTGATGGTGTCTGCTGTCTGTTAGTAACAGTACTGCTGTCTGTTAGGAGGGACTGGCTGGCGCGTACCCCTGTGCTTGGTCTATTGTCTGTGGTTCTGAGTGACTCGTAGCTACATGTGCGCTACGAGGGTGCGCATGCGAAATGTTATTGAAAGAGAGGGGGCCAGGGGTATAGATACGCCACTGGCTCAGTTAGTTAATTTAACACAGAACATTTAACATTTAACACTGTACATTTGTAACTCACTTGAGTAGTGAATGGTACCGTTAAAAAAATAGCCAGGGTGCAGGCATTTATGATAGTGTTTGGATGTATTCGATAATAAATAATGTAAGCAAGTATAAAATTGCATAGATTAGGGAAAGAGACAGAATGCTTAATAAACTGTCTGAGTAAATAGTCTCTCCCCTCAACCTAAATCTCCAAATGAATCCAGTTTAATTCAGCCTCTTATAATGTGCTTGACTCCCATTTCGGGTCTGATTAAGTTGATTAAAGGATCTACGACAAACGTCTTATAATGATATGATGAGCACTGATGTATCCATCAAACTCAATTCAGTGTGTTGGTGTTATGTGTTTAGTCCAAATGCGACGAGGATTGTTGTTGATAATCATTCGCGGCCTCTCCGCAGCGCGCTCTGTAATTCACGCACGTAGACGCGCTTGATTATTTCGCAGACGGAAGACCGCTGACACGGTTTATGCTAGACGTGGAGTCGTCGAACCAGTAGGGGGCAGGGTTCCCTTGTTATCGGTGGTGGGTATTCTCGAAGCGAGTGTATGGGTAATTGTATTTTTTGACACATAGTTGACTTAATATGTTAAGGGATTATGTGTTTTGTATCTGTTCCCCTAAACATATGTAATATCTAACTTCAAGGCTTCCTGGAGGATCAACTTACTGTACTTCTGGGTATGTGATATAACAGATAATGAAACACCATAAATTATGAATTTTTACACATTCATGTACCAGTCATAGTATACATACATATATTCTGTTTGAGGAATGATCTAATCATTATTTCAAAACCGAATGGAAATCAGAGTTGAATGTCCCCCCCGACGATTGCTAGGATCACAATGGGCTCCTGACCCGGAAATCTACTGAGGTCTGCCAACATTAAGGACAGTCCTACCCCTTAAATGTTCCTTCTGGGAGCTAGAAGTAGACGTCAGGAAACTCCAAATCTTTCCTTTGAGCAAGAAAACGTCAGCGCATTCCTTTATGGAGGTTTTTGTTCTTCTTTCAGAAAGCCTGTCGGGGCGGGGCATTGGCATTGAGTTGCCGGTTCGATTCCCGCCCAGGCTGTGTCCCTGAGCACGACACCTAACTCCCAAATGCTCCCGACCAGCTGGTCGGTGCCTTGCATGGCAGCCACATCGCCGTTGGTGTGTGAGTGTGAGCGTGTGAGTGTGTGGGTGAATGGAGAAGCCTCAATTGTACAGCGCTTTGGATAAAGGCGCTATATAAATGGCAGTCTGAAATGGAGCCACCTCTCCATCTGCCACGTCTGGAACTGGCGCAGCTCCCAACTGACGTTTCACGGCACAAGGGCATTCCGTTTGCCCGGTTGATTTTTTTTTGTTTTTTTCGATTTCCCGGCCCTTCACTTCTTTTTCTTCCATCTTTTCCTTGCCTCTCCCGGGGGGGGGGTGGAGCTGAGGGCAAGAAGAGGAGAAAAGGTGGAGGAAAAAGAGGATAAGAATAAGGTATTGGAATGAGCCCAATATCCATGTCCTTCGAATGGCCTTCCTGACTGTGTGCGTTCCACGTATTCCTCCCTGCCTCAGCACATTCAGTTTCTCAAGTGCCTGGTCCAGCACTGCACTGGCAAACGCCATTTATATAAGTTTGCATTTATGTAGCACTTTTATCCAAAGCGCTGTACAATTGATACTTGTCATTCTCACACACACACGCAGACACACACACACACACACATACACACTCATTGGCTACCATACGAGGCAGGACCCAACTCGATTGGGACTAGATTAGGTGTTAGGTGTCTTGCTCATGGACACTTTGAGACACCCAGAGCATAATGTAACTGCTCATAGCAACATTAGTTCTGAAGTGTACGGCTCAAGTTCGAATGCCTCCAAACTTATTGAACGGTGCTTCATCCCACAGGAAGGCAATGATCCCAAACATACACCAGTGCTCGCTTTCTTCTTAATAATGTTACAAACAGTTTATTTTTTGTAACATCAATTATTTGTTTGCCCTGTGTCTCTGTTAATTTCTTGTTTCCCAGCCTCATAACCATAATCAATAATCCATTTCTTGCCTGTCAATGGCAAAACTGTGGTGTTCATGTTGAAAAACATCAATAACAGATCCAAAGGCAACCAAAGGCCAAGAATCAAGATGACAGCTTTCTTATACCTGCACATGAGGTGAATGAGGTGAATGAGGTGAATAATCAAACTATCCAATTCGTTTTTCCACACTAAAATCAAGGTACTCTGTATAACAAGGCTGTAATTCCTACATAGATCACCCCATTTGGATGTACACACCCTCAAATTAACGATTTCGAAAAAGGCACAAGTCTGCACTTCCAGCCCATATTCATTGTTTCATTTCAAATGCGCGGGAGCACAGAGCGAAAAGAACAGCAATTGTACCGCTGTCCAAATACTTATGGACTTATGCTGTGTACTGTGTAGCGATTCATGTGATGTTATCACACAGTCCTGAGCCTTGCTTTCAGAGGCACTGTGAGGGTTTCTGAGTGTGTAAACTGTCCCTCTGTAGAAGCAGATGCCGTTGTCCCAGTAGTTGTGATTAAGACCCGTCTCAACTCAGAGGGTGTCAGTGTTGCGTTTCCAATTTCCTATTCATCCGTGATCACAGATGCTGTCTGCTTTAATGAGTCACTGCCAAAACAAGAACTACATCACTGAAAGGCAGTACACCACGTGATCGGGATGAAACCTTAAGACCGCTCAACACAACTGTGAGTTTCCCTGGTTTACGCTGACCCACTGACTTCAGCCGATGCACATGTACTATATACACGCACATGCAAACATGTAAACACACAGAAACACCTACCCGTGTGCAAATCACACTCACTCAAACACACACAGGCACGTAAGCACACACAGACATACACACATACACATGGACAAACACACAAACTCATTCTTCTGGCGGCCTGTAGCGTAGTGGTTAATGTACATGACTGGCACCCGCAAGGTCGGTGGTTCTAATCCCGGTGTAGCCACAGTAAGATCGGCACAGCCGTTGGGCCCTTGAGCAAGGCCCTTAACCCTGCATTGCTCCTGGGGAGGATT
>NC_083761.1:85621951-85666951 GCF_963514075.1 Conger conger | reverse complement strand
AAGGGTTCTGTGACAGTGGGGGGTCCCCCGGGCCTTGTTGATGAGGCCAGCTGCCGATGGGTAGAAGCTGTTTCTGTGGCGAGAGGTTTTGGTCCTGATAGACCGCAGCCTCCTGCCAGATGGGAGTGTTTCCAATAGTCTGTGTCCGGGGTGAGAGGGGTCGGCCACAATCCTTCCTGCACGCCTCAGGGTTCTGGAGGCGTACAGGTCCTGAAGAGATGGCAGATTGCAGCCAATCACCTTCTCTGCAAAGCGGATGATATGCTGCAGTCTGCCCTTGTCCTTGGCAGTGGCAGCAGCATACCAGATGGTGATGGAGGAGGTGAGGATGGACTCCATTATGGCGGTGTAGAAGTGCACCATCATTGTCTTTGGCAGGTTGAACTTCTTCAACTGCTGCAGGAAGAACATCCTCTGCTGGGCTTTTTTGGTGAGGAAGCTGATGTTCAGCTCCCACTTGAGGTCCTGGGAGATGATGGTTCCCAGAAAGCGGCAGGACTCCACAATGTTGACAGGGGAGTCTCTCAAGGTGATGGGGGTGGGTGGGGCTGGGTTCTTTCTGAAGTCTACAACCATCTCCACTGGCTTCACAGCGTTGAGCTCCAAGTTGTTCTGACTGCACCAGGTCACCAGATGGTCAATCTCCCACCTGTAGGCGGACTCATCCCCACCAGAGATGAGTCCAATAAGGGTGGTGTCGTCTGCAGACTTCAGGAGCTTGACAGACTGGTGACTGGAGGTGCAGCTGGTGTACTGGGAAAGAGCAGAGGGGAAAAAACGCAGCCGGTGCTGATGGTCCGGGAGTCAGAGACATGTTTTCCCAGCTTCACGTGCTGCCTCCTGTCAGACAGGAAGTCTGTGATCCACCTGCAGGTTGAATCAGGCACTCTCAGCTGGGAGAGCTTGTCCTGTAGCATAGTTGGCATTATTGTGTTGAAGGCAGAGCTGAAATCCACAAACAGGATCCTGGTGTCGGTTCCTGCGGAGTCCAGGTGCTGTAGGATGAAGTGGAGAGCCATGTTTACTGCATCATCTCCAGACCTGTTGGCTCTGTAGGCAAACTGCAGGGGGTCCAGGACGGGGTCTGTGATGGATCTGAGGTGGGACAGCATAAGGCGTTGTGGTCAGATGGATCACGGCAGATGGCAGAACAGCAGTTTTGGAGCAGGACGTTACAGCGGTGATGTTGTTCGGTGATTGTCCTACGACACTGGCGGTTTCCAACATGGCCAGGAAAAGGAGGATTGTGTTTGGTGTTGTTCTTTATCTGTCTAAAAAAAAAAAAAAAAAAAAAAAAAATGCTTAGTTTTGGTGGCACAGATGGTGCAGTGGGTAGCACTGTCGCCTCACAGCAAGGAGGTCCTGGGTTCGAATCCCCGTCGGCCGGGGCCTCTCTGTGCGGAGTTTGCATGTTCTCCCCGTGTCTGCGTGGGTTTCCTCCGGGTACTCTGGTTTCCTCCCACAGTCCAAAGACATGCAGGTTAGGCTGACTGGAGAGTCTAAATTGCCCATAGGTATGAGTGTGTGAGTGAATGGTGTGTGTGTGTGTATTTGTTTTGTAGCGGTAACGGTTAAATGATTTAAAATAAGTTCAACAGCAAGTGCCGTCTGCCATAGCCATAGACGTCTTCGCCGTCCTAATCATGTCCTAATCACATCCTAATCACGTCCGCTGTAATGACAACCAGTGTGTAGCAACATCGCGCTGGCTGGGTTGATCACAACAAGAAACCCACCCATAACCACAGGTACAGTCAGCCAGTGCTGCGGGGTTAATCACAAAGCAGGATTACTGACTTATCTGGATAATTCAGAGCTGTGCTGAGCTAAAACCCAGAAAGCCCAGTTTTACACTTCAGTCCATGTTCCAGATTTGGGAGGTTTCCGGGTTTTACTCAAGGCAGGACAGTGTTTAAGTTCATTTTTATGGCACATTTCATTTACAAAGATAATTCAAAGTGCTTTACATAGACATAAAAGGACAAAAAAAGATAAAGTAAAATAGATACAAGAATATTTAAGAAAGAATATGCTCAATGCAACGCTTTGTGAAACAGGCCCCTGCTAATGTAATGAACTGATAATGATTCTGTTTTTAAAGAATGTGATACACCCTCCATTTGATAGCCTCTCTTTTTATTAGTCCCAAAGCGCTTGTTCCTGCTTTGCACCGACTTGAGGGAAGCGGCGTTTAGGCCGCGAAATTAGCAGCTGATTAAAGTGGCCGCCTTACGCACCTCTGAGCACCGATGCAGTTTAAGAACCGTAAACGGAGCTCCTCGGCGTGATTAAAACTGAGTGCGGCTGCACGAGTCTAATTGCGCACGGAGCCTCCAGCCTCTCTGCGAAGCGTTAACTGTGCAGAAGTAATGAAATCTGGGGGAAGCTGAACAGCGTTTCAGACTACGCGTCCTGTCTGTGAAATAACCAACAGCTCACTTGCATAATCAAATAAGCCATATCGAGGCATTAGCGTTTGCAATGAATCCTTGTATTCCCCTGTGACGCTTAATTTTATAAAAACAAATTTATATCCTCAATTTTTTTCCTGTTACCTCTCTATTTGAAAAGCCTGACAGCAGTTGTTAGCCTCTGCCTCACTGATGTTCTCCTTTGGTGGAAGTGGGCAGCAGGACCTGCACTGAAATCAGGAGCTTTAAGGGCGGGGGGGTTTGATTGTGATCTCGGGGGGGGGGGGGGTGATTGTGATCACAGATGGGGGGGTTTGATTGTGATTGCAGAGAGGGAGGGTTTGATTGTGATCTCAGGGGGGGGGGGGGGGGGTGATTGTGATCTCAGATGGGGGGGTGATTGTGATCTCAGATGGGGTGGGGTTGATTGTGATCTCGGGGGGGTTTGATTGTGATCTCGGGGGGTGGGGTTGATTGTGATCTCAGATGGGGTGGGGTTGATAGTGATCTCAGATGGGGTGGGGTTGATAATGATCTCAGATGGGGTGGGGTTGATTGTGATCTCAGACGGGGTGGGGTTGATTGTGATCTCAGATGGGGTGGGGTTGATTGTGATCTCGGGGGTGGGGTTGATTGTGATCTCAGATGGGGTGGGGTTGATTGTGATCTCAGATGGGGGGGGTGATTGTGATCTCAGATGGGGGGGTGATTGTGATCTCAGATGGGGGGGTGATTGTGATCTCAGATGGGGGGGGTGATTGTGATCTCAGATGGGGGGGGTGATTGTGATCTCAGACGGGGTGGGGTTGATTGTGATCTCAGACGGGGTGGGGTTGATAGTGATCTCAGACGGGGTGGGGTTGATTGTGATCTCGGGGGGGCGGTTTGATTGTGATCTCAGATGGGGTGGGGTTGATAATGATCTCAGATGGGGTGGGGTTGATTGTGATCTCAGACGGGGTGGGGTTGATTGTGATCTCAGATGGGGTGGGGTTGATTGTGATCTCAGATGGGGTGGGGTTGATTGTGATCTCAGATGGGGTGGGGTTGATTGTGATCTCAGATGGGGTGGGGTTGATTGTTTTCCCCATGGAAACATCTTACAGGGGTGGAACCTCACATGTATACCCCTGGGAAACAGGAAATGTGTGAGGTAAAGAACAGCCAAAGAGGAGTATTTTCCTCCTTGTTTCAGCAGTCAATATGAATCTTTATGTGTATTATTTATTATTTATTTTATATATTACTTCATGATGGGTGTCAGTAATTCTCGAATTAACTGTCAATAATTATAATAATTTGAATACTAATGAAGACCAGTTGATAACAACTTATATATTGTTGCTATTAATGATCAATATTAATATTGTTATTACATTCATTCCCAGCTTTTCATGGTTTGCCAAATGGGAACAAGCATTATGCAAATAAAAATGTAAGTTAATCTGCTTATTAGAACACAAGGCCTATAGAATTCTACTAAGCTGACAGTTTGGAAAAATCAAAATCTCTGGCCTGAATACAAATTAAGAAAATGCTGGCGTTCACAAAAAAGCCATATCTTGGCTACATTGCAGAAATGTTTTTAAAAAAACAGTTCTCATGAATGCATGATTAATTCAATTTGCTCTTAAATGTAAGATGCGGGGATGGCTTCCATTACCTGACAGCGCTGATTGGTTTTGGCACTCCCAGGTAAATCCACTTTGACACGCTAAAGGAAATGAACCGAGTGTCTCGACCAACTCCTGTCATACCAATTAAACCGGCATCCGGTCGGGAGGCAGAAGCTTTTCCTGTAATTGTTCATCTATATTCATATAAGCCTCATCACGCAACCAGGGCGAAAGTTCATCACATTCAGCCTCATTAAATCTGCTTTATTTCTCCTCAAAGAAGAGAACAGCACTGCCAGCACCTTTCACTGAACTTTCATCCAATTTCACACACCCACATACGCACAGGCACGTTCACACACACCACCCACATACGCACAGGCACGTTCACACACACTTACCACCCACATACACACAGGCACGTACACACACACTTACCACCCACATACGCACAGGCACGTTCACACACACCACCCACATACGCACAGGCACGTTCACACACACTTACCACCCACATACACACAGGCATGTACACACACACTTACCACCCACATACGCACAGGCACATTCACACACACCACCCACATACGCACAGGCACGTTCACACACACTTACCACCCACATACACACAGGCACGTTCACACACACTTACCACCCACATACGCACAGGCACGTTCACACACACTTACCACCCACATACGCACAGGCATGTTCACACACACTTACCACCCACATACGCACAGGCACGTTCACACACACCACCCACATATGCACAGGCACGTTCACACACACTTACCACCCACATACGCACAGGCACGTTCACACACACACACTTACCACCCACATACGCACAGGCACGTTCACACACACCACCCACATACGCACAGGCACGTTCACACACACTTACCACCCACATAAGCACAGGCACGTTCACACACACTTACCACCCCCATACGCACAGGCACGTTCACACACACTTACCACCCCCATACGCACAGGCACGTTCACACACACTTACCACCCCCATACGCACAGGCACGTTCACACACTTACCACCCACATACGCATAGGCACGTTCACACACACCACCCGCATACACACAGGCACGTTCACATACACTTACCACCCACATATGCACAGGCACGTTCACACACACTTACCACCCACATACGCACAGGCACATACACTTACCACCCACATACACACAAGCATGTTCACACACACTTACCACCCACATACGCATAGGCACGTCCACACACACTTACCACCCACATACGCATAGGCACGTTCACACACACTTACCACCCACATACACATAGGCACGTTCACATACACTTACCACCCACATATGCACAGGCACGTTCACACACACTTACCACCCACATACGCACAGGCACATACACTTACCACCCACATACACACAAGCATGTTCACACACACTTACCACCCACATACGCATAGGCACGTCCACACACACTTACCACCCACATACGCATAGGCACGTTCACACACACTTACCACCCACATACACATAGGCACGTTCACACACGCTTACCACCCACATACGCATAGGCATGTTCACACATGCTTACCACCCACATACGCATAGGCACGTTCACACATACTTACCACCCACATACGCATAGCCAGGTTCACACTAACCACCCACGTACGCACGAGCACGTACACACACACTTACCACCCACATACGCATGAGCACGTACACACACACACACACTTACCACCCACATACGCACAGGCACTTGCACACACACTTACCACCCACATATGCATAGGCACGTTCACACACATGCACACTCAGGGTTATACTTTTTAAAGAAAATGTTATTACTTAACACACTGAATTGAGGTATTTAATGTTTTTAAGCCTCTGTGAGCTAGCCAGCTGAATTGCTTGTAATTACGCATCACGTAATCACTTTACTTTCACTCTGTCGTCTTTCTGCCTTCAAAGTGCGTCTCAATCGCGTGCTGTGAACACACCTTCGAAGTGGCCTTTGAAGGACAGATGAGTCATCAGTCATCGAGGCAACGAGGCATCAAGTCAACTGACTTCAGTTTCGGACACAGCGACTACTGTCACTTCCATCGTTGTCGGCTTCATTGTGACTAAATTACGATCGGCGCTCTGAATAAGTGTGTTTGCCAAATGCCTGTAATGTAATGTGACGGTTTTGCTAACTCAATCAATGTCATTTTAAAATGTATGATTTTATTTCATATTTTATTCGATTATTTAATTGTGCTATTTTTTGGAGTATGCTTTTTTTGGAAATTGCGGATTATGCTACCGTGGGTTATGCTCATACCTGTAATAAGGTATTAGTCATATGCACAAATCTGTTCAATTATATATTATGAAACCACTATTCATAACTGTCAGTGCTGGCGGAAATGAAAGTCAGTGAGAACTTAACTAGCAGTAACCTCTTAGAAATGTCAAATGACAAAGAAAACCAAAACAAAACAAAAAAACTCTGAAACTGCTTTTCTCGTTTCCAGATGTGTAAAGGTTAGCTGTCAGTTTCCCCCTCCTGGGAGAATATTTTGCCTTTATAATATTAAACAGAGATGGAGAACTTACCATTTCCCCGCCATTCGGCAGGTGGCGTGAGCCTTCTCAGTCTCCCAGTGAAGATGTAGTATTGGTGCCAGGCGTTCACAGCTCACCGCGCTTTCAGAGTGAGCCGTTACACCGCTCAGCTCCAAGCTCAGGCGAGAAGAGAGTAGGAAAGGGCACCACTGTAAGCCAATATCACCACTGGGAAAATACATTAGTATGCTCTTACCTCCTGAGCCAGAGCCAGACGACTGCTCTTACCTCCTGAGCCAAGGCCAGACGACTGCTCTTACCTCCTGAGCCAAAGCCAGACGACTGCTCTTACCTCCTGAGCCGGAACCAGACGACTGCTCTTACCTCCTGAGCCAGAGCCAGACGACTGCTCTTACCTCCAGAGCCAAAGCCAGACGACTGCTCTTACCTCCTGAGCCAAGGCCAGACGACTGCTCTTACCTCCTGAGCCAAAGCCAGACGACTGCTCTTACCTCCTGAGCCAGAGCCAGACGACTGCTCTTACCTCCTGAGCCAGAGCCAGACGACTGCTCTTACCTCCTGAGCCAGAGCCAGACGACTGCTCTTACCTCCTGAGCCAAGGCCAGACGACTGCTCTTACCTCCTGAGCCAGAGCCAGACGACTGCTCTTACCTCCTGAGCCGGAGCCAGACGACTGCTCTTACCTCCAGAGCCAGAGCCAGACGACTGCTCTTACCTCCTGAGCCAAAGCCAGACGACTGCTCTTACCTCCTGAGCCAGAGCCAGACGACTGCTCTTACCTCCTGAGCCAGAGCCAGACGACTGCTCTTACCTCCAGAGCCAGACGACTGCTCTTACCTCCTGAGCCAGAGCCAGGCGACTGCTCTTACCTCCTGAGCCGGAGCCAGACGACTGCTCTTACCTCCAGAGCCAGACGACTGCTCTTACCTCCTGAGCCAGAGCCAGACGACTGCTCTTACCTCCTGAGCCAAAGCCAGACGACTGCTCTTACCTCCTGAGCCGGAGCCAGACGACTGCTCTTACCTCCTGAGCCAAAGCCAGACGACTGCTCTTACCTCCAGAGCCAGACGACTGCTCTTACCTCCTGAGCCAAAGCCAGGCGACTGCTCTTACCTCCTGAGCCGATGTTGTGCTGGGAAGGGAACCCCCTGCACGGGGACCCGGCCAGCAGGCCTCCCCCTCCAGACGGCCGCTCCAGCCAGGGCCGGTCTGCGTACTGCTTTTTTGTTTTTTATTATTATTTGCTGACAGATCTATAATTTACCCTGGTTCAAGCCTGTGCTTCAGCACAATAAAATCTTTAGGACACACTTGCAGTCTGCAGCTTTAGCCGGTACTCATGCACATGTCAGATAAGATATCATTGAGTCAATTAAATAATTAAAACCAGAAGTTGGCACAAAATCCTGAAACGGATGTGCACCCCTGGACTAGAGCTGATCGCGAGGAGCTCTCCTGCTGGGACTGTTGGTGCAGTAACGCCAGTCTCTGCTCTGGCCCCGTCTAACACGGGACAGGACGACTGAGACAGCATCTCAGACAGTTCAAACGACCATCACCATTAATACGCAGGTGGGGACGTTATCTGCAGAGTCCTCCATGGAAGGACTGAGTCAGTTTTAGATAAGGTAACCCAGCGAAGGAGTTTGATTGGTGTGCCAATGAACCACCATGTATAGGGACCTGGGAAGGCTAGATTAGTCCTGTTTATAATAATAATAATAATAATAATAATAATGCGTTATTCAGCTGACACTTTTATCCAAAGTGACTTGCAGTTGATTAGACTTAGCAGGGGGCAATTCCCCTCTGGAATTCCCCAATGCGGGGTTAAGGGCCTTGCTCAAAGGCCCAGTGGCTGTGCAGACCCTACCATGGCTATACCGGGGATCGAACCACCAACCTTCCGGGTCCCAGTCATGTATCTTAACCATAACACTACAGGCAGTTGGTTGCAGTGTGTTGCAGAAAGAGTATAGCATGTCAAAGGGAAGAGACTGGGAGCCTTTATATGGCTGTACTTGACAGTTTTAACTATGTCACTATTTATTATAACAGCATATTCAAAAACGGCATATTATTAATAAAATAAACAGCATGTTAGTGTCATTTCCTGTATTGTGTATGCTTATCTATCTGACCCACACAACTGTTACATTACAATAAATGAAGGAAACGAATGATGTACCAGAAGTGCAAGGATAGAGTTAATATGCGGCTTTAAACGAGTCTCTGCGCAAGGAACAAAGCACAGTGAGGGGCACCTCAGCTGTGGGCTCAGGTTATTTGCATGTCTGTGCAGCTTAGCTGTTTGCGCACTCACGTCTAATGTAAATGCGTAGGACCATATCTTTAGCAATCCTGGCTATCTCCCTTTCATTGAGCTTGGTCTGTTGGGAGGTAGGGGGAGGGTGGTGTAGATAGGAGGGGGGGGGGGGGGTCATCTGAGATTATTAATGACTTGTTTCCAATCTTCCTTCTCCCCGATAGCAGAAAGGCCTTTCCCACATCCCACAGCTTGCCAGGTTGTGTATCGCTGCAGAGGCACTCTGGTTAAAAGGTATACACCTACTGTGCAGTCGTCTCATTGGCTCAAGAGGGAAGAGCAGTCGTCTCATTGGCTCAAGAGGGAAGAGCAGTCGTCTCATTGGCTCAAGAGGGAAGAGCAGTCGTCTCATTGGCTCAAGAGGGAAGAGCAGTCGTCTCATTGGCTCAAGAGGGAAGAGCAGTCATCTCATTGGCTCAAGAGGGAAGAGTAGTCCTCTCATTGGCTCAAGAGGGAAGAGCAGTCATCTCATTGGCTCAAGAGGGAAGAGCAGTCATCTCATTGGCTCAAGAGGGAAGAGCAGTCATCTCATTGGCTCAAGAGGGAAGAGCAGTCATCTCATTGGCTCAAGAGGGAAGAGCAGTCATCTCATTGGCTCAAGAGGGAAGAGCAGTCATCTCATTGGCTCAAGAGGGAAGAGCAGTCATCTCATTGGCTCAAGAGGGAAGAGCAGTCATCTCATTGGCTCAGGCGGTAAGTGCAGTCGTCTGACAGTCGGAGGGTTGCCGGTTTCATCCCCGCCCCGGGCTGTGTCGAAGTGTCCCTGAGCGAGACACCTAACCCCTAAATGTTGCTGACGATTGATGCCTTGCGTGGCAGCCAATCGCCGTTGTTGTGTGAATGGGTGAACAAGAAGCATGAATTGTACAGCGCTTTTGGATAAAGGCGCTATATAAATGCCAAGCATTTACTGTATGTGTGGCCTGCTCTATCAGAATCAGTCGTATTGACTCCCAAGACATATTTTCAGTTTTAGAAACTATCCGAAAGAGGAGAAAGTAAGCTTTCTAACAATACTGACGTTATCTCTCTACTCCAGATTTCAAGGGAGTTTCATTTTGAGAGCCACCAAACCATGTTTTTGAGAACAATGGCTTGGGTTTTGTGAGGCTGCGAGACTACCGACACTGGGCTAACGAAACTCTGGGGCGATAACTTCCCACCTTATGTATAAACACTTTAAAACTCTGAACACACAGACCATGAAAGCAAACACATCTACATGTAGCCACAAACGCAGCTGACGTGGTTGTTTGTGACTGCCGAACGGTGACGAGCCTCCAGACAATGCACAACTCCGGCGTTACTTTCACTACGACTTCTTGCATGTGAAAGCTTAGAAAAACTATATTTTCACACTGAATTTGACATTGAATTCGCCGGGGTATTGTTCTACAAAATGAAGATGAGAGGCGAATGAAAAATGAAAATGTTTAAAATGTTTACATCAGCGTGGATTTATGGGAAACTGCCCCTCAAGACTTACTACTGATTATGGTAAATGGTTGGCGGTTTATCCAAAGGGCAGTACAAATAGATGCTTCTCATTCACCCATTCTCTCACACACTCACACACACACACACACACACACACACACACACACACACACACACACACACAGTGATTGGCTGCCATGCAAGGCACCAACCGGCTCGTCAGGAGCATTTAGGGGGTGTCTTGCTCAGGGACACTTCGACACATCCAGGGTGGGATCAAACCAGCAACCCTCCGACTGGCAGGAGACTGCTCTAACCTCCTGAGCCAATGCCACCGATTATGATAGAGTGGGTCACATGGGGGCAGAATGGCCTACTGACATCCTCATGTATCCTTGTGTTTTCATTCGTACTAGACTTCTTTGCCCTGAGACGCCCACGTAGAGCCGTGTCTGGTGTTCATAATTAATGCATTTATTGAGTGCAAGAATGTTTTGAGTGCCTGTGTGGTTTCGACCGGCCAGATCTAAAATTAATGAACAGCTCGACCGAAAGTGAAGTCAGCGTAGCTGAGGACTTCGGCCTGCAGCCTACCGAGATGGAACGACCTGTTCTGTGTGACCTGTTCTAAATTACCTGTTCTGAGCGACCTGTTCTCTGCAACCTGTTCTGACTGACCTGTTCTGTGTGACCTGTTCTAAATGACCTGTTCTGAGCGACCTGTTCTAAATGACCTGTTCTGAGTAACCTGTTCTCTGTGACCTGTTCTGACCGACTTGTTCTGTGCGACCTGTTCTGTGCGACCTGTTCTGTGTGACCTGTTCTGTGCGACCTGTTCTCTGCGACCTGTTCTGTGCGACCTGTTCTGTGCGACCTCTCCGTCGACCTCACCATCGCTTCTCCAAGTAACAAAATCACAAAACCGGCTTTGGCTCAGCCCTTGGGAATTAGCTTACTATTATTTTAATATACTATTATGAGTGCATTATATTACTCACAGTAAATATGAATATATTATATTAAAAACGGCGCACAGCGGAAAGCTGCTAAACAAGACAGGTCAGCGGGTCTACAAAATAGGCTTTGCAGCATTGTAAGTACGGTGTCATTGGGGAGTTACAGGGTAATGGTATTGATTTTCCCATATATACAATGAAGCCACCGTCGCCATTCACGGTCAACACTGTTTACGGTGACTGACTGAATCAACCTAACGAGGCAGGATGCTGTATTTCGTGTGTAATATGTGTAATATGGTCAGTGCATGGTGCTAGTTCTGAAAAGCAGTAGATTTCTGTATATGTCAGGTTAGCAGGAATGAAGAGCACTTTAAGCTTAAAAACAATATTCTTACTCTGAATTTGAATGTGACTGGTGAACGGTGGCAAACTGGCAAGCCTCCAAACAACGAAACTATATTTTTACTCTAAATTTGGCATTAAGACATGCAGATTAGGAAAGCCAAGGTATTGGTTATGTATGGGTACAATAGCCTACTCAAGAGTTCCCCGCATGCCACATCAGAATGCAGATGCAGAAATGGCTTGTGATTCCACTGTTTTTCCATGTTAAATAACACTGGAAAAAAGAAAACAAAATATGGTATGAGACAGATACAGAAGAGAGAGAGAGAGACAGAGAGAGACAGAGAGAGTCAGAGAGAGAGAAAGAGGGAGAGAGAGAGAGGGAGAGAGGGGTGTGTGTGGTGGTGGTGTGTTTGTGGGGCGTTTTCTATAAGCGTTAATAATTTGCTTCCAAGCTTCCCATCACCAGTAAGCCTTTAGGGGCTGCCTGTTGCGTAGTGGCTACGGTACACAACTGGGACCTGGAAGGTCGGTGGTTCAAGCCCCAGTGCAGCCACGATAAGATCCACACAGCCGTTGGGCCCTTGAGCAAGGCCCTTAACCCCGCATTGCTCCAGGGGAGGATTGTCTCCTGCTTAGTCTAATGAACTGTAAGTCTCTGTGGATAAAAAGCGTGCGTTAAATAGGCGTGCTGCTACACGCGTGCCGTGCGCGAGGGGGCTCCGTGCGGCCCTACAGCCCTGCGCTGGCACACGCCTCTCAAGTTGTCGTGTTCAGCACGCCACCTCCGCAAGCCCCCGGAACGATTGGCCCCGAGACAGAGGGAGAGAAACGCGGCGTGGCTTCCAGCATGAGGAAATTCACACCGTAAACAAATCCAGATGGGGAAAAAATATATATAATTTTGCGGGTTTGATCAAGCTCAGCCTTGAAGGGGGGGGGGGCAGAGGCAGGCTCCAAATAAAACAAACACAGGCACAACCGTTTGTTATCTAGCCGCCACTTTTATCCAAAGCGACGTTCAGTTGATTAGACTAGGCAGGGGACAATCCCCCCCCCCCCCCCCCCCCCCAAGAGCAATGTGGGGTTAAGGGCCTTCCTCAAGGGCCCAACAGCCCTTGAGCCCCCAACCTTCCAGGTCCCAATCAGATACCTTAGCCACTAGGCTACAGACTGCCCCCCCCCCCCCCCCCACTGTATCAATTAAGCCAACCACTCATTTCCCAAAAGTGCTTCTGGAACACTGGGACCCCTGCACTGGCAAGTCACCATTCAACGTCATTTGGCTACATTCCAATTCTAGTGATTAAGGGTGCAAACCTTTTTTTTTTTTATTACACACTCAGTGCCCACTTTATTATCGATAGTCTTACCTTCTCAATGGTGAAAAACATCGGCCGAGTGGCAGTCCTGTGGAGTGAAAACGCCTCGTTAATGAGGGTCAGGGGAGAGCAGGCAGGCTTGCCCGAGGTAACGGGAGAGAAATATGAGTCCACCCTTCAGAAATATCCAGTGAGTAGCAGTTCTGTGGCTGCAAACATCTTGTTAATAAGAGAGGTCAGAGGAGGATGGGCAGGTTTGCTCAAGCTAACAGAAATTAAATATGAATCCACACCTTCAAACCTACATCCCCAAAGATGGGAACAGGAGTGTTTCCCGTTGTCACGGGAAAGCATTAAATGAATTAACATCAACCAATAAATTAATACAAGGTCATTCTAATGAGCCAAGCCCACTTATTACATAGCAGAGAACATGCAATTTGCTAGGTGTTTACAAACACCGGAAGAACTACTTTAAAAAGCAATGTAAAACTTTTGGAAAAAAAAATAAAAAAAAATAAAAAGTTTTAACTCTCGGGACTTACTTGACTTGAAGCCGTTATTCATCGTCTGTCTGGACGCCGTAGACAGCGCCGAGCCGGTCGGGGGCCTGGCTGATGGCCTCGGTCCCCAGTGGAAAGTGCCTGGAAGGTGTCCTTAAGCTGCAGGCTGGCAGTGCGGCGTAATGCTTAGTGAACTGGGGCTTGTAACTCTGAAAGCTGTGGGTTTCATTTCCAGGTCGGGGGCGATGCTGTTCCCCCTTGGGCAAGGGTGCTTGGCTTCAATTGCCTCCGTAAATATCCAACCGTATAAATGCGGTGCGTGTGGAGAATGTAAGCTGTCTTGAGTAACTCGAGGTGAAAGCGTCTGCTAGATGCTTTAAATGCAAATTTAGCAGACAGAAAGCTGCGCTCCGATGCTGATGTTGGACCACTGAGAGGTCCTTATTCATGAACTCACCTTTGGCAAAAAGGCTGTCAGTTTCAGTTTCACTTTATCACTAAAAAATCTATTTGCTTTTATTGCCCGTTTTATTTTGCCCGTTTTTTTTTTTTTTTTTTTTTGTCCCTCATCAATTTCAAATTCCCAATCGATAACTTTTCCGGATCATTTTGGCCACTTCTGCTCAGGAGGGCGGCACCCTGCCCACGTTCTCCATCAATGCTCACGGGTCGGCCTTGTGCCGGCGTGTGCCGGGGGGGGGGGGAGGGGGGGAGGCACTCCCCGTTCAGCTTGATATACGCCCCTTCGCTGGTGCCCAATCGACCAGTGCGGGCTGCCGGGACACTATCTATCAAAGATGCTATCATCCTGCTGACTAAACGCTCCCATGATGGGGCGATATTAGAGCCAACCACACACAGGGCCAGCAGGATGGGAAGAGGAAGCCTCTCTGCCCGTTCAGCGGCCACACAGCGGACCTTCCACACTGATCCGACAGAATTCCCTACCTTGCTGGAGACCAGATGCAATCATAAAAATAAAAAATAAAAAATAAAAACAGAGCTAGGATTAGCGATAACACGTGTGTGTGGCAGGTTGGGGCTTGCTCTGCAGGCAGGAAGCAGGGCAATCCGAGGACCTCGCTCACTGGGGGGAGAGCCGGTGCTCCCACATTCCTTCTCTTCATAACGCTGTATCTCCGCAAAACGGTTTGACGTTTTTTTTTATGTGAAAGTAAACAGATACCGCTAACCGACAATGCTGGTCATTCCTTCATTCTTTCGCATGTAGCATATGGTGACAAATCGCACATTCGGTACAGCGCTTCCGGATCATTCAACCCGCAGCAGCCGGGGGTTCACGCGCGGCTCCTCGATCGGAGCTTGGTTTTTGCCTAGCGCGGCGGACCCTACGGTTACCGACGAGTTAACTCTCAACGGAAGTGACTGGAGACGATTAATTATTCACCAGTGCGCCTTGTTACACAGGCCTGGCACTGTAAGGCTGAGCGATTTATAATGTGGGGGCGCATTAATAATCAATGAAGCCCTTTTTATTTCCTGTTCATTAATCAGCCAATCGCCGCTTTACCCCGACATTCTAATCTCTGCCCAAATACAGACCAGCTTCCGTGGATTTAATGATTTAACTTGTGGCACGAGAGAGAATCAAATATTTATCTTAGAAGCGTACACTGCACACAGCCCATGGTGTTGGACGAAATTCAAACTGCTGACTGTTTTCCTATTGCCGAACGCCAAATGTTTCCTAATAACAATTAAAATCACAGGTTGATATTCTTTCAATAAATACTGCATTACTTCTTTGTATTGGAGAGCCCCCTTATGAAAGTAAATAAGAAATTATTACAGGTTGTTGGATGGTTTCATTCCACGAGGATATGTACTTATGGCTCGGAGATCATCAATCTCAATTTCGTCTTTCCGGGAGTGCATTGCTTAATGGAAGGTCGTTGCTTGAGCTGTCCTGTATCTGGAAATCCATTATGCTATTGATTTGCATAGCAGAAGCCTTTATTCCAGCACACAATCACTTTTTCATATCCAATGGAGGCACATTTATGTGCTTTAAGGAGAAAACGTATCCTGAAAGTACGCTAGTATTGTATTTGGTGTACTAATAAGGACCTTTCACAGGCAAAATTTTTTTTACAGATGTATAATGTATTGCTGGCTCGGGATACTTAGTACTTTCTTGTACTTGTACCAAGCCACCCCAGGGACAAGTGTACCTTTTTGGAACTTTTTGTCCAGTTTTTTTATGAGCGTGTACTCTAATCCCTTTCTATGTCTATGTTTTATATTTTATATTGTGGGGTCTTTCTTTGTCCAGTGTCCTTTGCCCTAAACATTATCACCACCAGCATGGCATGACGAACGGCTGACTATAAAAATGTTGTTCCAATGTGGCAGCCTACAGTACAGCCGAGTGGCTAAGGTGCTTTACCGGGACTCGGAAGATCGGTGGCTTAAACCCCCTGTGTAGTCACAACAGGATCTATGCAGCTGTTGGGCCCTTCAGCCAACTTTGCAGTTTAGCGCTCTCTACACCTGAACTGAACAGGCCTGATGTATCCTGAGAGATGCAGATTCTATCCATTTAAGATGAGAGCACTACATTTTTACCCAAGCGATCCCAGCTAACACAAATCTTTCTCACAGTGTTCCTGACGTTGCACTATGCTCTCAGAAATAAAGTGACAGGGGAGGTACATTTTTGTTCTTCAAGGATCAAATTTCCCAACCGTACCCTGACAGTACAGTATGTTCTCTTTTCATGTACAAATTAGTATGTTTTCCTAGCAAAGAGCACAGAGTTACATATCGCTGGTTATGCACTTTTATGCACCGATAGGGTACCGCCCCATTGACACGCATTTGTACCTTTTTTGGAACTTTTCGGACTTCCCTATTTCTGAGAGTTTAGCGGCAATGTTATATCATTGACAAAAACGTTCCAGTAACATTGTGAGAGCATTTATCGTTTTGCTGGAACGGCATTTGTGTAGCTGGCAGTCGCTCTCCCTGCACAGGCGACGGGGGGGGGGGGGGGGGACGTGTCGATAACGGCTCGCTGTGTTTTCCACAGGGTCCGCCCGTCATCCTACCTCAAAGCTCACCTACACAATGGCGATGAAGCCAAGAAACGAGAAGAAAAAAAAAAAAAGGAAAAAAATCACCGCCATCTCGGTGAACGAGAGTCGACTGGAAGGAAACAATTACGGCACAAAGGAGGATTGATCCCCTGTCTGAATGCCATGAAAGCCCACGGACATGCCCACGTGGGCCCCGTTACCGTTTACTAATTCTCCTCATAGGCGGTTAATTGAGCTGTTCTGCACCGGTGCCAGTCTGAGTGGAAAAGAAATGTAGAATTGCTGCTGAAGTGTTGATAACAGTAAAGACCAATCAGACACTGCGCGATACTATATATACGTACGTATGCGCATACGCACACATGCCCACATAACGTATATTTTTAGTTTGTCAAAAGTTATTCGCTGCCGTTACGTGCAGCGTTCCAGACAGTAGGACAGCCGTTGCTATGGCTGTTAATTGTGTCTATAATTGCATGTAATTTTAACATTCGTTATTTTAACAATTCGAGCTTAAAGCGTTGTGAAAGACCGTAATTCCATAGCTTCCCTCAAACACTCCCATTGTGCTTGCCTGATCATCCCACCCCCGGTGAATTCATTGTGATTCATTAATGGAAGGAAAAGAGAGAGAGAGCGGAAAAGAGGATGAAAGAAAAGAAAAGAAAGGAAAAAGCGGACGAAGGAGCTTCACCTCCCCCAGAAAAGCAGGGGGTCTTTTTACGTCTTGTCTCGTTTTTTTTTTTTTTTTTTTTTCATTTTTCCAAGTGCTGGCTGCCTCCCCGAACAAGACGGATACAAAGCAGGCCGTGGACTGGAGTGAGCAAATTAATTACTTTATGGCATGAATTTTGCTGAAGAAGATTAAAATTATGCAAATGAACGTGTGTAACAAAGTAGCGAGGGTGGAGAGGTAGGGTATCTGATGATAAAGAGTGCTTAAGGCTGTTCGTAATGCGGTGAGTGAATGAAAAATGTAGACGCCGCACCATATTACACTAATAAAGCCCTGGGGCAAGGTATTACAAGGGGGCATAATTTCAATGACTATTTCCATGCTGGACATTAGCACCCGATCAACATGGAGAACTCTTTGAGAATCATCGCGGGGGGAGTTGTCACTGGATTCCAGAGCTGCACGCACCCTAGGCCTTGCGCAAGAACCACTTGAATGAACGGATTTGTGCTGAAAGCGCGTGATTTAAAGAGAACTTGGCACATTCGCCAATTTCATTTTACAGTAAATCCTCAAATTGTGTCCGGGCTTCTATTTGAAGCCGGGCCTCGGATAATAGCCGGGGGCGTGGCCGATTCGGACAAATAAAGGCCGGCCCCCAAATACAATAATAATAAATCATATTGCCTACCAGTAGGGCTGTCAGTCCATGAGCACTAGAAGACATTGTTTCGATTTAACTCAATGAAATAAAAGAGCTCTTCTTAATATTTTATATTGTTCGTTGGTTTAATACTGTTGCCAATGAAAAGTCTTACACCATGGGTCTCCAACACGTTGCTCTCAAGCTACCAGTCGCTTGCCGCCCCCTTCTAAGTAGCTTGCCAAAGGCTGAAGCAGTATACATTTAAACACAATTGTTCCAGCCTACGAATTTAATAAAAAGTAAATCAGGCAAAATTAAAAATTAACTAAATGTAGGCTACTTGGCTACGCAATAAGGTTTCCATGTATTTACAGCACAGCACACGTTCGATGAATGAAAGCGGCTTCCTTGGCTCGCAATAAACAGACAGGTGGAGATCCTGACACTCTTTCAACTACATAAAACAGTGAACCATCAAATACCCCCCAGATTTCAGTGCCCATCAGTCCCAACATTTAGCAATAGAATCAAACAGTCCAAAAGTAAATGAAATCCCAAACCAAAGCGAAAATCTTTTGAAAAAAAATTCCTTAACTTGCTGTTATCTACGCTAATTTGTTATTGTTCATGAAGGCGTGTCTGGCAAGTTGTTATTTTAAGGATTCTGGACTTGCATGTGATTTATTGTGTTTGAGAGTATTTGCAATAAACTAAGTCTGTTAAGACTGACACTATGACTTACCAAACGGTGTTCCTGATTAGCCTACACTAATTGATTTCTGAACGGTTACAGGAAGTGTTGAACAGTGTTGGCCCACTTTAAGTGTAGCCTTTTACTTTATTTCTAAGAATAAAATTCTACAACAGAAGCCAAATAAGAAATAAAGTCCTGCCTCGAATACAAGCCTGCCCCAAATAAAGGCCTGTGCAGCCTCAGTAAAGAAAAGACCCCGGACACAATTTGAGGATTTACGGTATTTTGAATTTTTACACGAGTATTGCTGTACACGACCTGCTGTATTACTCGTGTAAACAAGAGCCTTGCACTGCATGTTAGCGCAGCTCGCCGGGAAGAAAATAAGCAACAACTAAGTCCTCGGATCGAAATACCCGGCCACCAAACGCCGGAGAAGCAAAGGATGACTCAGAACGGCACTATGAGTTATTTCAGTAACAGCGCGGTCTCCAGATAAACGTCTGCACCTGAGACACATCACTTGTGCCGTCAAGTGTAACGTAAGCAAGCTAGCTAGCTAGCAGCGCAGTGGGGATACATTATTGTTCGTATACTAAGGTTGGCAGTACGGTAATTATTTGTAATTGGCTTAATGATTGTGCTTTATGGCTTAAAGCACTTTGAGCTACATTTTATGTAAAGGTGCTATATATATATATATATATATATATAAGTTTATTATTATTATTATTATTATTATTATTATTAGTATACCGCGGTTAGCTACCAATACTGTTCAGCGGAAGAATTAATTTACCATAAAACATAATTCCACTAAAAATACATTAAATTAAAGTTTGTCTTGTCTTTCTTTTGTGAAACGTTGAAAGGTAAATGTGGTAATTGTTGTATAAAAGCGTTATGGAACTCGAACCTGTGCTACATCGTGGATATTGGCACAGCTAGGGGGGTGTAACGGCATTTGTGTCATGCCTAACCACGGCGCTAGCTGGGCCAAAATTCGCGACATACCACTGGTTCTCGTTCCACAGCGCTTAAGTGAACACCAGGTTTGGGCTTGTTCCTATTAAGCCTTCATGAGCACCACATATAGTGATCAAACATTTTTGACACGCGAATGCTACTTAATACGTGAGAGCAGCCAATACATTAAAAGAATAAACAGAATTTAGGGAAATATGACAACTCACTGCAGGAGACAGTTATGACAAAATGCGTTACATTGGTTGTCAAAAATACTTACTGTAAGTACAACGCTGGTATTGTATGAGCAAAACCAAAAACCCAAGCACATGAACATGAGCATAAGATCATACATCATAAAGCACAATCATAAAGTTTACATAAAGTTTAACGGCAATAATTTTTATTACTATTTCAGTTATTTATTTATTTATTTAAAATGTCTATGTTATCATCTCATGGTCACGTTGACCGTAGACGATGTCCATGTGTTGTGACTGTCACCTACAGTGAGGGTCTCTCGTCCTCACCCGGCTGAGAAGAGGGTGGATGTTGAGTGAATTCGATCGCTTTTTAAACTATTTAAATCGTTACGCAGAGTTGTGACTAGTGCCACACAAGTTTCAGATAAAACATGACTTTAATAATTCAGCGTCCCCTCTCATCCCAATCAAAGCTGTGCTGTTCCTGTTCCCTGCTCACTCCAGCACAGAACCTCATGAAGTGCTTCTGTGGAAGGGTTTTTTTACTGATTGTCTGGATTGAATATTTAAAAGCAGTGGTTCTCCAGTTTAACACTGTGCATGCTGGGGTTTTTTTAATCACATCTCTTGCTCAATTACATGACATTATTGTCGGCATTCGGCAGACGCTCTTTTCCGGAGCGACATACAGTTGATTAGACTAAGCAGGAAACAATCCTCGCCTGGAGCAATGCAGGGTTAAGGGCCTTGCTCAAGGGCCCAACGGCTGTGCTACACCGGGATTAGAACCACCGACCTTGCGTATCCCAGTCATTTACCTTAACCACTATGCTACAGGCCTCAATTAAGGTTGTTGAACACGTGTTTACATGTTTTCATATTGTTTTACTTCAACTTGTTCACACAATGTACTGCAGGTAGGGTTTGTTATTAATTGCTGTGTCTTCATTCTTGGTTAGCTAGCAAAAGGGTTCGTTTTAGTTGCGATCACCCCACACACCTGAGATGTGTCCACACTTTCACCAAAAAAGCAGCCTTCATTTTGATTCACCTCAGTCTTTAATTTCAGTTATTTAAAAAAAAAAGTTTCCTTTTTTTATGCAATCCTTTTCAATACAGCACAATGGGAATGTGGGCCTTTTAGTCTTCATGGCATGCATAGCAATTTCTGACATAATGTGGCTCTGGAGGGTAAATAATCCCTCAAAACATGAAAAGCGTAATTAAGAAAAATTAACGGCTTGTTAAAATTCTGGGACTGCACTTGTGCACTTGGAACTAAGAGCAGCATACACAGCGGTTCCCCGGAGGCCAGACTTGAGAAGCACATTATTACAGCGTTACCGTATAATTCAGCGTGTGGTTAGTACAAGCAGTCTGCAGCGAGACGTCACGTTTCATATTTGGTTCACCGCATTAAGTAATTACACTGAAAACTGTTTGAATGTGCGTCGAGCTCCTTCGGCAAATGTAGATCACCATGTTTTATGCACGACGTTATTAGTTGTGCTCGCAATGCTGTGTGAATAACGCTGGAGAAAAGCATATACCTAGCAAAACATAACACATGTACAAACACACATTGAATGACGCGAATAGAAATCATTCTTCTATCATTTTTGAGAAAAACGTTAAAATATGTAAAGTCTTGCCTTCCGAATAATGACAACATAGAGGCTGTTATTTTCGAAAGGTCATAAGTGCTGAGACATTTGCGAGACGCGTTAAATGCTGAAGTAATGCGTGGACGTACTTCGGCACCTATTTAGACCGCATTTACTTCCCCGTGGATGCAAATGAACGAACAAATGAATTAAACGGGTCGCATGCGGTTTGTTTTTTTTATTTCTTTTAGCAATTTCCAGCTGTGAAACAGAAAACCGTGGGACGTTTTGAGGCTGCAGTTGCTTTAGTCAGTGGCTCAGGGGAGTCTGAGTCTTGCATGGCACGTGGTTCTGAAAGGTTATATAGATCTGTAGGCCAGTCAACAGCCATACGAACGAATAAGGAAACAGATGCAGCGAAAATCCATTTCCAGAACGAGTTGCGTATATTGCAGGTGTATTGGTTTCACAGTCTGTAATGTATTTGTATTGACTGCCCCAGCCCTAATTGCCAACCGTGGTGAGATCATTATCTGCATGAACAGCCCCTCAGATCAGCAATAGGCCCACAATGCACGCTGTTCTTCCATTGATTGGGCCTGCTCATTATGGGACTTTGACACACGCCGGTAAGGAGAAATAACGCTGGCCGCCTTCACACGCACTTCCATGGATTAACCATACCGCGCAGGAAAACGACGTGGTATTCAAATCAGGAAAAAAGAGTACCAGGGCAAAACGGGGGGCCCCACACTTGTTCCAAGTCAAAATTGTTGTCAGCGTCTCACAGTATGTAAGATGAAGATTACAAAAAATAAAATAAAAGCTAAATTACCTCACAAACTACTTACTATATGATATGTTCATTGTTTTCAATGAAAACCTTCACAAATTTGGTAAAATTACATGAATTACGATTTCCATTAGGTCTTAGTCCAGGAAAGACAGCAAGAAAAACATCAGCGTTGGGCTGTGCCTCAGAAATTGTCCTGGCCTTAGTCTTCCCCCGAGATATTCTCCGTTCTTCCCTGGCTTTATTAGCTGTGGTGGCTAGCAGCGACGTGTGACTTTCCCTGAGTGATCCCAACGCTTCCGCCACAGATTCCCGAAGAGCCGGATTTCCCCCACCCCGCGCCCCGCGCCGCGCCCCCCCGCCCCTGCGCCCCCCCTTTTTGGGTCGGCTGCAGTGGCTGTGTGTGCGAATGAGGGAGGGGGGCCGGGGGGGCAGGCATGGCTGTGTCTGCAGAGAGGAATTCCCTCTCAACTCATCCACAGCCAATCAGAAGCACTCCAGCACTCCCATGAGACTCTCTGCCCAGCCATGATGGCTCAATTAGAGCAAGAGCCTCCGTGTCACTGCAGCTGGAGGCCTGAATGAGCCAGTGACACACACACACACTCACACACACACACACACACACACACACACACACACACACACACACACACACTCACACACACACACACACTCACACACACACACACACACACACTCACACACACACACACACACACACACACACACTCACACACACTCACTCACACTCACACACACACACACACTCACACACACTCACAAACACACACACACACACACACACTCACACTCACACACACACACACACACACACTCACACACACACACACACTCACACACACTCACTCACACTCACACACACACTCACACACACACACTCACTCACACTCACACACACACACTCACACGCACACACACACACACACACTCACACGCACACACACTCACACACACACACACTCACACACACACTCACACACACACACACACTCACACACACACTCACACACACACACACTCACTCACACACACACACTCACACACACACACACTCTCACTCACACACACACACACCACACACACTCTCACACACACACACACACAGTCACACACACTCACACACACACACAGTCACACACACTCACACACACACACACACACACACGCACACACAAATAAACACACACGCACACACAAATAAACACACATAACATACACACACACATAACATACACACACAGTGTGGTCCAAAAGTCTGAGACCATTTTGAAAATCTTGTTTTTTTTTTCATGTAATCCTGGAAATAAGTTTTATGATTTTGAAAAGATTTAAACAAATGAAAGTTACTTCAAGGCTTTGCAAGAACTACTCGAAGACCAAAGAAGAGCAAGGAGTGCTGCACAATCCACAACCACCTGACCTCATCCCCACTGAACATTTTTGGGGGCAAAATGTTGACAAAATACTGACAAAAGCTAAGCATATTGCAACATCTCAAAATATTCTTTGGAACATTATCGTATAATGCTGGGACAACATAAATCATCAGGTTTTGCACAAATTTGTGGAGTCCATGCCAGATTGAGTTCATTTTGCTATTAAAGCAAAAGGTGGACATATCAAATACTAAGAAATTCTGAAATGAATTTCATTTTTTCAAAGATTCACCTTTTCACTCAAATTGTTATGCTGATATATATATATATATATATATATATATATATATATATATATATATATATATATATATATTAGTAATTGAAAAGTTTGTATTAAATTCGAAAAGAATGCGAAATAGAAGCATTTTCACTTGTGGTGCCAGGCCTTTGGACCCCACTGTGTCTAGAAACATGTACATGCTTATGCATTCCCCTCCACTGTCCAAGTGTCAAGACCAAATTTAAGTTGTTAAGTTCTGCTTCTTTCAGTTTTATTTCTATTCTTTTCATTATTTGATATTTCTATAGTTACAGAATCTGTTGAAGTTCTCCACATAAACCCTGATAATTTGCATAGTTCTGTACCTACCATGCACACATGTGATGCCACTTAGCTGTTTTTTTGCAAATATGCAACCGGGTTGAATTTGACATTATTAATATATATTGTTTGCTGCTGATTCAGTTCTGACAGTGTTCCTTTTTACACTGAAAGAGTACATTGGCTCACTGTTGGAATCTTTTACTGTGCACACAGACACACAGTTTGGCCAGCAAACACAAGTTTGAAAACAACAAGTACACAGCTGGCTGGTTGAACTGATAAGACAGTGGTCAAATGATGTAATCTTCGGTGAAACTCCCAAATAAACTGTCCGAACGTTTACTGAATGACGGGATAGTTGCACACAGCGTCTCATGGAGTGTCTGATTTAGAGGGGTTCAGGGGTGTGGGCGCCCTCAGAGTCGATAATCAGGAGCCCAGAACATTGGCAAATGTGCATTTTAACGGCTTCTTCAAGCCTCCTTTTTATCGCCTTAATTGAATTGCAAGACAAAGCAAAGCTTCCAGCTTATGATACATGATAAACAAGGACCGATTCAATCAAGTCCTAGCGATAAAAGCAAGCAGGCATGGGAAACAAAGAGACAACCACTTTCTTTTTTTGATATAAATTTATTGCAAATATATAAATAGATCTTTTTGTACAGAAAGAGGAGAAATATTGGATGGTGTTGTCAAAAAGTAAAGGAAACAAAAAGAGAATTCATATTCGTAGGAGTGAAACAGAGAAGAGAGTGCCTGTCGATATGTTAGCTCAGTGTAAATAAATAATAGAGCTGTATCAATTAACACTTCTAATTTCATGTCCGAGTGAATCATTCAGAGGTTCATTTTAGTGGAGGGTCAAGGGTCAAAAGGTCACAGGGCAGGAAGTGCAGGGAATGGAAAATCCCGTGACATTGTTTTGTTTGTTGGGTTTCTTTCCAGCTCAGCTCAGTGATAACAACGGCGAACCGCAAGGGCGACAGCGTATCAGACCTGGACTGGTTCCCGGTGAATGGTTCCTAACGCGGTTTATGTATCAGACCACGCCGCTGGATTCATTTGAAAAGACAACCCCGGCCAACAAACATGGCGGAGGCCCCCCCCCCCCCCCCCCCCCGTTTCAGCCAGAAAAATTCATCCTGTCAAAGTATCCGTTTGCCCTCAGGGTGCCGGGGAGCCCAGATCCAATCACTTCTGGAATGCGCCCATTAAAGGGCCAATTTATTAAGACCCAGGGCCCATGAGCCCCATCGATTGGAGCTCGTTTATTTGTTCGGTGTGGTGAGAACGGACAGCCCCCCTGTCCCGCGGGAAGCCATCGTCGGAGAGCTGCCCGTTACGCCCGTGCGTACGTCGCCGACCCTCGACAAACGCGCCTGGCTGGTGTCTCTCCGCGGCTCCGTCGGCTCATCTCCTTGTTCCAGGTCTTTCCGGAACATTCCCCCCGGGGGGTTATCTCACGCACCGACCGTTTTGGCGTCGATACTGATGGATTAACCCGATTGGGGTCAGCGGGCACGGGGCCACGGAGACTAACGGGACTAATGAGCGGATAACTTTCACAGCCCGCTCCTTTTCAGCTGTCGCATACGATGCTTCATATGGCACATTTTGGCATAATTTAATATCAATATTTCTGATATCAATACTTCTGATATCAATACTTCTGCTATCCATAACTTCTGATGTCCAATACCGTTGATATGAATACTTCTGATATCAATATTTATGATATCAATACTTCTGATATTGATACTTCTGATATCAATATTTATGATATCAATACTTCTGATACTGATACTTCTGATATCAATATTTATGATATCAATACTTCTGATATCAGTATCTCTGATATCGGTGTTTCTCAGCGGCGGTGACGTCCGCGCGCGGCTCATTTCACGCGGGAGCGGAAGGCCAGGCACTCTGCCGCTCGCTCCACGCAGAGGACGGCGGCGCTGTAGTGCCAGACCTCTTCATCACGGCCTGGAAACATCCCCGGTCATTTGCAGCCACTCAAGACTGAAGCAGCCTCTTAAAAAAAAAAAAAAAAAAATCCCAAGGACCAATTTCTGGGCAGTGCGGTTTTTTGGAACGGCCCTTCTGACCTGTTTCAGAGGCAGGAGCTGTTTCGCAGACGACGGCCACAGCCAAGCTGCAGTGGTGTGGGCTGGGATCTGAGATCTTTATTCATTACTAATTCATTAAGACTGTGCTTTCATCAGTTCTGGTCCTAGTCTTTTTTTTCACATTTTTGTAAAAATCTTTTTCCCACTTTTCTAACCAATTGTACCCTATCTATTCCAATCAGCCATGCTCACAATACCCCTTCCCCTGGGAAACATGCTAACTGCCCTTGATACCCTGTCCCCGTGGGAAACAGGCTAACTGCCCCTGATACCCTGTCCCCCGGGGAAACATGGTAACTGCCCCTGATACCCTGTCCCCCTGGGAAACATGCTAACTGCCCCTGATACCCTGTCCCCCGGGGAGACGTGCTAACTGCCCCTGATACCCTGTCCCCCTGGGAAACATGCTAACTGCCCCTGATACCCTGTCCCCCGGGGAGACGTGCTAACTGCCCCTTATACCCTGTCCCCCGGGGAAACATGCTAACTGCCCCTGATACCCTGTCCCCCGGGGAGACGTGCTAACTGCCCCTGATACCCTGTCCCCCGGGGAAACATGCTAACTGCCCCTGATACTCTGTCCCCCGGGGAGACGTGCTAACTGCCCCTGATACCCTGTCCCCCGGGGAGACGTGCTAACTGCCCCTGATCTAAGTGTCCGCAGGACAACATGCTCCGAGCCACAGCACCTCAGCAGTCGTCACTACGAGGCGATCGGCACGCCGATACTCCGGTCCTACGGCCCCCGCCGAGCCCCCCCCCCCCCCCGCCCTCAGAGCGCCGGCCAATCACCCACTCCCGCCAGAGCCGCCAAACATCACATCACATCACATGTCATTTGGCTGACGCTTTTAGCCAAAACGACTTACAGTTGATTAGACTAAGCAGGAGATAATCCTCCCTCCTGTGTAACACGACGTTTCCACTGCCCACAGGTGAAACACGACGTTTCCACTGCCCGCAGGTCTAACACGACGGTTCCACTGCCCACTGCCCACAGGTGAAACACGACGGTTCCACTGCCCACTGCCCACAGGTGAAACAGGACGGTTCCACTGCCCACTGCCCACAGGTGAAACAGGACGGTTCCACTGCCCACAGGTGAAACAGGTGAAACAGGACGGTTCCACTGCCTGCACTTCAGCCTGGAATCACTCGCCCTCCACATTTCGATTCACAGGATTTAAGGAATGCTATCGAGAGTGACTATAGTAAAAAATACAAAAGATATAATCAGTGTACTAAGAAGAAATATATGGATGCAAACCAAATTGGCATCATAAACAACAGAGACATAAAATCAGAAAAGAAATCTAAAACCTTTAGAGGAACTAACTTCCGTCAGGAAAAAAGGGACAACTTTTTCATGTTGTATTTGTTTTGTTTTTCGACATACATCCACTCGATATACACAACGATAAATTTCTTCTCATGAAAAATACAGGAAATCATGCAAATATAACACTTTATTTCATTATCATTTATCATTTTTTTAAACTTTCTATATTCTCAGTCCTCTTTTTTTGTCTATAGATCATGGTACACCATCCCACCCCCTTCAAAAACCCCAGGGTCCCACCACCTAATTAATCTCTCTGCTGAGAAAACAATATACAGAACAAGCCTAGTAAAAAAACAGTCATATGTTCTTTTTTTTTTAAGTGTACAAAATTCACAGATTTTTTTATTTTTATTTTTTCCATTTCATTTCGTTTCCCACGTCTTCCGTTGAGGATTCCAGAACACTGTGTAAAACGAGTCGAAAAACAAACAAAACATTCTCCTGCCGATAACCCTCGCCAGTGACACTCGAGCCTTTTTTCGGCACGCCGTTGTTCTCAGCGCTCCCCTGCTCAAACGCCACGCCCCGGAGACCGCTGAAGGATCAACGTGTCTGACGAGGGCTGAGGTGTGAGCGCCGTCGCCCCCCCTGAGGCCAGATAACAAGACCCCCAACTGCTCCCTAAAATAATGGCGGGGTCTCACTGGAAAGGAGTCAAACTGCCGTCCGTAACTGAGGGGCTGCAGTGCTTCCCTGTTTCACCACTTCCTTGCTTTCGGGGGCCCTTTCGGGGGCCCTCTTTTCTTCCGTTGCTGCTGAAAGGAAACTACAGGCAAAGACAGAGACGCCTTAAAAGAAGACAGAATGAAAGAAAGAGTATTTCACAGGAAACGCCCCGGCGACCGGCCGGCATTGCAGCAGAGCAGCAGAGGAAGGGAGCCGTCAGATGTCTCCGGCATTTTCCGAAAAACCCAAGTTCCCGCTGTTCCCACACCGGTCCTGCTACAGCCTCGGGAATGAGTTAAAACGGAGACCTCTCCGCTTCCCGGGCTTCCTCTGTTGTGAACACCTGCCTTCCTGTTGCCAGTACATTACATTACATTATTGGCATTTGGCAGACGCTCTTATCCAGAGCGACGTACAGTTGATTAGACTAAGCAGGAGACAATCCTCCCCTGGAGCAATGCAGGGTTAAGGGCCTTGCTCAAGGGCCCAACGGCTGTGTGGATCTTATTGTGGCTACACCGGGATTAGAACCACCGACCTTGCGGGTCCCAGTCCTTTACCCTAACCACTACGCTACCCTTTGCCGCCGTGATCAGACGCTCAAAACTGCGCGCGCGTTCGCCCCGGTATCGACCCCGCCCGAGTGCTCTGAAACCTCGTCGATCGATACGCGGGGCTGTCTGACGTGATCCGACGGGGCAGCCGCGTTATTGGATGCTGCGATTACCCCGGCGTTCCTCGGGCGGGGAAAAGTAATGCGATAATGATCGCCTTCCGTAATGACTTAACGGCTGGCCTCCACCGTCGTGACGGGACTTACTCTGATCGCCCGCGGCTTATGTAGTCTTGCGTTTATTCCTGTATTTTTGACTCACACACACACACACACACACACACACGCCGTGGAGAAGTGCTGAAATGTGTACGTGTGTGAGGTCACACGGGCTGAAATGAGGACCCTTGTTGTTGGGCAGTAATTGAGGTGCAGTCGATAAAGGGCGTCAGGAGAAAGATGATTCCGGTTCCGGTTCCCGTGGTTTGGCTCCTCCGTCTGTGTGAGAGGAAGACGCCTCTCTTGCGTCTCTGCGAACGCACGCGGTGCCCTCGCGTGTCCCAGCGTGGGCCAAACCCACTTGATCTTATCTATCACTCTCTTTCTCTCTCCCTCCTCTCTCCCAAACAAATATCCAAAGCACATCAATGAAACTCCATTGTCATTAAACTCCAAACTTACTTTAAACTTTCAAGTCAGTTACTGTACAGTGTTCGTTCTTATCTTACTATATATTCTTACTGTACTATAGTGTTCTCTCTCTGTCTCTGTCTCTCTCTCTCTCAGTCTCTCTCTCTCTCTGTCTCTGTCTCTCTCTCTCTCTCAGTCTCTCTCTCTGTCTCTGTCTCTCTCTCTCCATCACACACATAAACAAGTCCCCAAAGCACATCGAGGAGGTCTGCAGTATTTCCGTAAAACATTGCCGCGCTCACTCTAGGCTGCAGCATATAAACCCCAGGGAGTGGCTTCCTTCACAGCGCAAACTCAGCGGGAGACGAAGGAGACACGGTTCTCCCGGGAGCTCTAAGTCTCTCCCTCTATTTCCCTACTTTCTCCTTCACCATTTCTCTCTCTCTTTTCTCTCTTTCACCCAATCACTCGAAGATCAGTTTTCTGTTTAAATTTGTACATTTGCTTCTGTGTCCTTCACTATGGTGATCTCTAAAAAAAAAGGGGTTTCACTCTTAAGGCGAAGTCCGACTTGGTTTCTTTTTGGTCTGTTGTGATTGTTGGGCTTTCTTAGTTTCATTTTTTTATTTAGTCTCTTCATCACGTCATTGCTTTGTTGGTAGCTCCATGAATCGTATATGATCTTTCTTCTTTTGACAGCTAAAAGTCAAAGTATTTCACAAAGACATCATTCACAGGCTGCCACCTTGTTATCCTGAGAATATTCCCAAATTCCTCTCCCCTCCTCTCCCCTGTCATTGGTCTCCTGATTAATGAGTCTTTACCTCTCCCTCCCTGCTGTGAAATCCGGCTGTGCCAGCTTGGGCAGCCTGAAACCTGAGCTGGTTAAGCTGGTCATGAAGCTGGTCTAGCTGGGTCTGAACTGGCCAACCAGCTAGTGTTGGCTAGACTTTTAGCCGTCCGTTTCACAACATAGTTTGAGTCAAACCGTGTCAAGCTGGGAGCTGGACTGAACTGGTCAACCAGCTACCAGCTGTTTCAAAACCAACTGCAGCTGTTTTTTTTCCACTGCATACAGTGGATGCTTGCCTCCTTCAATGCATGGGTACTTGAGTCCTCAGACAAGGGTTCAGCGTTGCTGTGTAATTGTTTGAACTGCGCAATACAACACAGTCACCCTGCACCACCTGGTCTATTCACACCGCTGACTGCCGTTTCTTTTCAGGTATCTGTGCGGCTCGGACCAAGAATGCAAGCGATTATTTCTTTATTTTTGATATTAGATGAGGGCGCACGGATCCACATTTTCAATTCCGTTCACGCCCGAAAGCGATGGTCAACAGATCAGGCGCGGTCGGTCGTGCGTCGGACCGCTCCGGGGTGATGCTACACAGCACGGAGCGTTTTCAAAGAGTCTTCATATCAGGAGGAAGGTTTGCCCGTGCCGCCCTGCGCCCGAGCCCTTTCAGTTACGGGCACAAAGCAGCGCGCACAGGATCTGAACTCCTCCGAACTGGGGTCAGTCAGCCGGTCCTGAACACGAGGACCCAACAGTATGTTAGCTTGAGCCGCACAGGAGCCCAACCTCAGCACTGCCTCTCTGCACACCGTTCAAAACGGGAAATGGTAAATGGCAGGCGTTTATATAGCGCCTTTATCCAAGGCGCTGTACAATTGATGCTTCTCCATTCACCCATTCATACACACACTCACACGCCGTGCAAGGCACCGACCAGCTGGTCAGGAGCATTGCCTCTCTGTGCTTTACTGAGCGTGTCTGGGGTATTGAGACCGATGCAGTTACTCTGAAAAAGAGCGAGCCCCACCTCTCTGGTCCTCTCGGTTGCACGATGCGAGATCAAAGTTCTTCCTCCGCACTCCCGGTGCAGGAGCGCAGATCGATCGACCGCTCTGCACGGACGTGTGACCCCCCCGCCTCTCCACTGCGTCGGCCGTTAGCTTTCTGACAAACAACCGCCCCCCCCCCCCCCCAAACTCCCCCCTGCCTCCCCCCCGCCTCCTCCCAATTTTATCTCGACAGCCCGTTTTTCTTTTCTGACTGGAGGAGTGATAAATTTCTCCTTCTGACAGCTAAGTGATTCCCGAGGGGGAACACGAGCGGGCCGGGTTCTGAAGCCCAGCCCGGCGAGACCGGCCGGTAAATGACCGAGCAGGCTGTTCTTGTCATTACGTGTTCATACTGTACGTTCTGATCGCGGGCAGACCGAGCAGGCTGTTCTTGCCATTATGTGTTCATACTGTACGTTCTGATCGCGGGCAGACCGAGCAGGCTGTTCTTGTCATTACGTGTTCATACTGTACGTTCGGAGCGATGAGCTCACTGAATCGGCCGGACAGATCACGGGGTCGGCTCTTTGACATTTAGAGACAAGCCCAGGCCCTCTCACTCCTCTTATGAACCCCTGAGAGTTCCTAAGAGGAGTGGGAGCACTGAACGGACCGTGATAGCACTGGACGGACATACAAAGTACGCCGCCGGCTGAATACGCATTAGCTCTCAATACCTTTCATCTGCACTGACTGTTACCAAGGGTGACCTGCAACCGGAAAGAAGCAGCCGCAGGAGAAACGGCAGCATCAGGGACCGCCCGGCAGCATCGGAGACCGCACAGCAGGAAAGGAGACCGCCTGGCAGCATCGGGAGACCGCCCGGCAGGAAAGGAGACCGCCCGGCAGTATCAGGGACCGCCCGGCAGCATCGGAGACCGCCCAGCAAGACAGCGCGGGGCCGACCACGCGGCCACGACTCAATCCCAGCATGCTTCACTCTCACCGCCCGTGTTCCCGGCGACCTGTGACCCTCGAGCAGGAGAGCGACTGAGAAAACGCGGCCTTGTGGGCTGGGTCCTCCAGACGTGCGGGGAACCCCCCACCCCTCACCATAATCCCCTCTCTGCCGCGACGACTCTGTCCTGGTCCCCTTCGTCCCTCTGACAAAGAAAACTTTAAAAACAGCATTTGCCGCTTAATGTACAACGAAAGTCAATAAGTAAATAAATAAAGAAATAAGATAAACAAAATAAATCAACAAAAACAGATCCAACAGTAAGAACGGCAATGTTTTTCGAAAGTTTCATTTTTTTTCAAGTTCACAGATGTTTGGCTCCGCTCCTTCTGCTCCTAATCACATTAGTTTGTCTTCGGGGGAACTTTTAAGACCATGTGTTTCTGTAAACGCAAAGAGAAGTTCAGTCTTTGTTTTTCAAGAGCTCACAGTGCATGTACACATGGATGAGTGTGTGTGTGTGTGTGTATGTGTGTGTTTGTGAGAGTGTGTGTGTATGTGTGTGTGTGTGAGTGTGTGTGTGTGTATGTGTGTGCGTGTGTGTGTGCGTGTGTGTGTGTGTGTATGTGTGTGCGTGCGTGAGTGTGCATGTGTGTGCGCGTGTGTGTGTGTGTGTGAGTTTGTCACAGTTACCTCCGGTAGCAGATCCCCTATAGTTTCTGCATTGCAGGCAAATCTTTATTATTATTATTATTATTATTATTATTATTATTATTATTAATATTATTATTATCTTTTTTTCCAGTAGAAAATGAGGTGGTCATTCAGTTTGCAGGTACTGAGCGGCCTGATGATGACTGTACTGTACTGAGTACTCGCTCCACAGTACTGCCTCAATGCAGAATTTTGGCCTCCTCCATGGATAATTAGGTCATGAACCAGGAGTCTGGATCATATTGAACGGCTGAGAGCCGAAATGCTTTGTTCATTCACATGATTGCTTAATTTTTGCTACAGGCCTTGGGGAGCCTTTTTTTCCATTATCATATTGAATTTCAGTTCAGTTCATCAATAAAACCCGAGGAGGTAATGAGAGGATTTTCTACTTTCCCCGGACCATTGATTAGTTTTATAATGAACTTTTCTCCTGGAAGCTTTATGAGTTCAACAATACCCTCCTCCACCAGGTTCCTCATAAACAACCTGGTAACGGGCAGCAAGGTGACCAAGGATGAAACTTTTCTTTAAAGAAAGAACATGTCAGTACTTTCCAAGTTTCATGCGTTACGTACTGCGCGGTCTACGCACTTCCGCACGGAGACGCACGTAAACAACCCAACATGCAATATCACACACGGCGGTGTCATCCAAGGGAAGGTGTTTCGATTGGACGGAGGTCAGCCGAGGCAGACGGAATGACCACCGATTGGGCGAGGAGGGTTATGAGTCACGGCTTTAATGCGGCTGTGATTGGACGGAGCAAGGCGTGGTGGGTAGCACTGAACCTCCCGCTCCAGAAAACTTTCCGTGCTTCTCTACTCTACACAATCTCCCTCTTGTATCCACTAAGACAAACACTTCAAATTTTATTATAGTTGTATGTACTGACAAGTACAGGGATCGTCACCTCCAGCCCTGGTTTCCTTTTCTCCCGGGTAATTAGCGCTACTAATTGGCCGGACTGTCCTCACACCTGATTCGCCGGAAAACAGAGGGTGGAAAACCCTGGAGGACCGCGATTGGCTGGACTAGTACTATCAGCACAAGACTTAATCAGGCATAATCTGTGTTGCTGCCTTTATGTGCGCGTGCGTGCACGTCACACACTGGATAAGATCATTTGTTAAATGCCTGAATGTAAAAGGGGCACACGTATAGAATTGTGTTAACCTGTTCTTTTTCCCATCCAGCACTTTGCTCAGAAGTAGCACTCCCCCCCCCCCGCTCTAGTTGGGAAGACCGTTGCCCTCGTGACCTCATAAAAATCAGAAGTAGTTTACCGGCGCAGGAGCCGCTGATTGAAACAGATAAGAGTAAATCACCGCGCGGGGAACACGGGGTCCTTGGGAAATCACAGCTAGATGAATATTTGAGTTATTGAATTATACCTGGACAATTTTTTTTACCGTTACAGTATATCCATTTGCATACTGTGTAAAGTGGTGACGGGGGTTTGGCGAAGCTTAAACTTGAACTCGGCGACACCTCCGTACTTTTAATATGAAAGAGCAAGGGAGCAGTCCACCACAAACGCCGTAAAAAAAAACGAAAAAAAAAATCGCGGAATATTTTTGGCTCAGCGTTTACTTCCAGATAGAAGAAAGGAGCTGAATATTAATTGAGACGGGTAACGCAGTATGTATCTCAGGGGAAGCTAATGTGCTGGTGATATCATTCTCTGAGCACTGATGCGTGATGTGTGTTTTTGTGGAAGGAGCGCGAGGTTTGGTCCACACTGCCAGGTCTCATGAAGCAGCCTGTGATCACGCTCCAAAGAGGGTGACGGGAGTCTGCCAGACATCCAAGGGTGGGGGGAATGACGTGACCGAAAAAAAAAAAAACCAGGATTAATTTTTTGTCAAATCTTTGTCACTGGCAGCCTATGGCACCTGTGGCTAATTTGCTAATTAATATATCTAATTAAAGTGGACGTGAACAATGTGACTACCTTGAAATAGAGCCGGGGCGAATTAATTAAATATGTTTCTTATCGTTTTCATTTTGTTTAACGTCAGTCAAAAAAGAAAACCGCGGGAGATAAGGACCGGGAGGCAATCGGAAAGAGGAAGGCGAAACGGCCACAAATAACCCTGAAATCTTCGGAGTCTGGAGTGTTTCGTCGAGACGACGAATGGGAGGAACGCGCGGCGTGTCCGAGTTTTTCCAGCGAACCGCCTGGCGACAGGAGCTCCCGCCAGCGATGGAGCGCTTCCTATTGGCCAGCGATGGAGCGCTTCCTATTGGCCAGCGATGGAGCGCTTCCTATTGGCCAGCGATGGAGCGCTTCCTATTGGCCAGCGATGGAGCGCTTCCTATTGGCCAGCGATGGAGCGCTTCCTATTGGCCAGCGATGGAGCGCTTCCTATTGGCCAGCGATGGAGCGCTTCCTATTGGCCGAGCTGAAGGTGATGGGCGGATTCCCCTCGCTATGTCCCGCTCTACAAGACCGCAGTGAGATGCAAGGCCTTGATGGTGGGTCTTGGCCTGGCTCAAGTTTGCTGGTACAACACGCCCCCCCCCCCCCCCCCACTGTGTTTCAGTTGTACCGCCACACCTTGCCCCGCCCTCCTCACCCGTCATTTCCACAGGGGAAAAGAAGATCACAAATGACACCCCCCCCCCCCTCCTCCCTCCAGCCCCAATCCCCACCCTTACCTCCAACACCACTCCACCCTTACCCCCCCCCCAATCCCCTTTTGTTTCCACAGTGTGAACGAAACAGAAGAAAAGGAAGGTAAAAGCAGCAGGACGGAAAACGCATGCTCTGCCCCTCTGAGTGGACCACACTCCCCTGTCGCTCCACCCCTCTGAGCAGACCACACTCCCCTGTTGCTCCGCCCCTCTGAGTGGACCACACTCCCCTGTTGCTCCGCCCCTCTGGGTGGACCACACTCCCCTGTCACTCCACCCCTCTGAGCCGACCACACTCCCCTGTTGCTCCACCCCTCTGAGTGGACCACACTCCCCTGTTGCTCCACCCCTCTGAGTGGACCACACTCCCCTGTAGCTCCACCCCTCTGAGTGGACCACACTCCCCTGTAGCTCCACCCCTCTGAGTGGACCACACTCCCCTGTTGCTCTACCCCTCTGAGTGGACCACACTCCCCTGTAGCTCCACCCCTCTGAGCGGACCACACTCCCCTGTTGCTCCACCCCTCTGAGTGGACCACACTCCCCTGTTGCTCCACCCCTCTGAGTGGACCACACTCCCCTGTTGCTCCACCCCTCTGAGTGGACCACACTCCCCTGTAGCTCCACCCCTCTGAGCGGACCACACTCCCCTGTTGCTCCACCCCTCTGAGTGGACCACACTCCCCTGTTGCTCCACCCCTCTGAGTGGACCACACTCCCCTGTTGCTCCACCCCTCTGAGTGGACCACACTCCCCTGTTGCTCCACCCCTCTGAGTGGACCACACTCCCCTGTAGCTCCACCCCTCTGAGTGGACCACACTCCCCTGTTGCTCCACCCCTCTGAGTGGACCACACTCCCCTGTAGCTCCGCCCCTCTGAGCAGACCACACTCCCCTGTTGCGTGGCACTTTGGAACCCCGTCCCGGCTTGGAGGGCCGGTTGAACAGCCCGGGAGGAACGCCCTGCCCGCCCCCTGCCCACGGACCCCGAAAGAGGGCAGTCAGCCCCAACACCCCCTGAGTGCAACTCCCCTACTCTCCTGTTACTGCCCTACGTCGGAGTGCGCATGGAGCACCTTGGCCTTCGTTCAGGCTGAAAAGGTCCCGGGGAGTGAACACTGCTCTCGCTCCGAAACGCTCACCCGAGACCCAGGCTCATTTCCAGGAGCGAGTAGTACTTCATTCTCCAGATCCATCCCCATTTCTCCTGGCTGTGTGCTGGACGTAATCACTAGATTGGAGATTAATATCCTACATGCTTGCTAAATGCCCCCTCGGTGATCAAATGCGACGAAAAACAAATTAAACATCCCTTTAACAGCCCTTGGAGGTTTTCCTCAGTGTGTGGCTTCAAGAGTTATCTATTTGAATGCTGTATTTGTGTGCGAGTATGTGTGTGTCTGTGGGTATGTGAGTGTCTGTGGATGCACCCCTCCCATTTCTGTATGTGTGTATGTGTGTGTGTGTGTATAGGTGTGTGTGTGTGTGTGTGTGTGTGTGTGTGAGTGTGTGTATGTGTGTGTATGTGTGTGTGTGTGTGTATGTGTGTGAGTGTGTGTGTGTGTGTGAGTGTGTGTGTGAGTGTATGTGTGTGTGTGTGTGTGAGTGTGTATGTGTGTGTGTATGTGTGTGTGTGTGTGAGTCTGTGAAATTTGCCTGCTACTCCCTTACTACCACCCTGGCTTATTCCAGCCACACTTCTGCTTTTGCTCTGCAAATTCACACCTAACAAAGAAAAACCGGCTTCGACACTGAATTTATATTCTTCTCCTCAACACAGGGGTCCTGCAATCCTGGCCTGCCCCCCCAGCCCCCCGCCCCTAAAGGTGGATTATAAGGCTCTGCGGACGACCAAAGTGTCAGGCAATGGAGGAGTCTGCTCTGCCTTTCCCAAAAAAAGAGAGAGAGCGAGAGTCCCCTTCCCTAACCACGCCCCCCGCCCCGCCCCAACCTCACAGCTTCTGCTGTGCGGAGACTCCCTTCCAGTAGTCGAGGATGTCATGCAGATCCTCGTCCTCGGCGAACTGTACCTTCTTGCGCAGGGCGTGGCCGGCGGCGATGTAGGAGGCCTCCTCGCGGGGGCCCTTCTTATAGGGCCGGAAGCGCTCCCAGATGCGGAGCGTGCTCTCCGAGGAGTACTCGGGGCTGGAGGAGTAGCCCGAGAAGTTGAGGTGCCGGGGGGAGAGCTGGGAGTAGGAGGCCGCGTCCCTCTTGGACCGGCTCAGGGGCTTGAGGAAGGAGGCTCTCTGGGCGGGGGAGTCGGCCGCGCCCTCGTAGTACAGGGCGGGGAAGGAGTGCCGGTGCTCCGAGCAGCGGTAGTCCGGGAGCACCTCCAGGTGCTGCGACCCCGTTCCGCCTCCGACGCCTCCGCCGCCTCCTCCGCCGTTGCTGACGCCGCCGCCGCCGCCGCCGCCGCCCTGACCCCCCACCAGGGGGAGCCTCTCCAGGGGCTCCCCGCGCCCCACGGGACTCCCCTTCTCCGGGTACTCGCAGGACTCGGGGCTCCGGGGCTCCGGGACGTCCAGGCTGAAGACGCGGGCGGCGGCTTTGACGGACCCGCCCGCCGGGTTGCCGCAGCGGCCCTTGGCGGCGCCCATGGCGACCGCCGCGGCGTCGGCGCTCAGCTGCCTCTGCAGGGGCCGGGCGGCCGTGGCGGGCGGGGGGTCCCGGTACGGCGGGGAGAGGAATCCCCCGCCGCTGATCCCAGGCCTCTCGCAGAGCGGCAAGACGAGGGGCATCGGGGGAGGAGGGGCTATTTTGGGAGACGCCAGGATCTGGCAAGCCTCCGTGAGGCTGGCGGCGAGGGGGAGGAGCCCGCGGGGCACGGAGGTGATGCAGGCGGGAGGGGGGGAGGTGGGGTTGTCCGCGGTGGTTGTGGCGGCGGCGGCGGCCGCCGCGGCCACGGCTGCGGAGTCCAGCTTGAGCGCGTCGATGCAGTTGTTGATGATCTGGTTGACCTTGTCCACCTCCATGGCGATGGTGGAGATCTCGGAGGCCGAGCCCCGCCCGTCGTCGTCAGAGTCCTCCGTCCCGTCGTCCTCCCTGCGCTCGTCCTCCCCGGACCCGGGCGCGCCCCCCCCGTCCCGGCACCGGCCGTCCCCGGAGGCCGAGGTCCTCACGTCCATGTAGTTGCCCTTGTTGGCGGCGGCCACGGTGTCCGAGAAGGCCGCGGCCATCTTCTCCACCTGGGGGATGGAGGACAGGCGGGAGGAGCTGGTGTTGGCCGAGCCCTGCAGCATGCCGGAGCTGGAGGAGGTGGATGGGGGCAGCTTGCCGTGGTGGTGCTGGTGGTGTGCCTGCTCGTGGAGCTTCTGCACGGCCGCGGGGTCGCTGGCGGCCGCGGCGGCCTCCGGCCCGTACCGCATCTCCAGGATGGTCTTCTTCACGCTGATGGACTTCTGCTTCTCGTCCTCCATGCGACGCCGGCGCAGGCAGTAGTACACCAGCCCCAGCACGATGAGCATGCCGAACAGGCAGCCCAGGATGGTCATGATGTAGTGGGTGGTCGTGGAGGGGCTGGGCCGCAGGTCGTCGGGACTCAGCATGCGCGTGCCGAAGTACAGGCAGGTGTGGTTGTAGCGCTGCGAGTTGCGTATGGAGGCCACGCAGAAGGTGTAGTTGGTGTGCGCCCTCAGGTTGTTGAGCGTGATCAGCTCCTTCTTGTTCTTGAGGTTCATGATGTCGGAGACGTAGCTGTTGTTGTACTGCACCAGGATGTACATCTTGCTGAAGGGCCGGGGGATCTGCACCAGCAGCGAGGCCGTGGAGAGGGAGACGTGCTGCAGCTTGATGCTGGGGCTGTGGCCGGGGTCCGTGCTGGAGGAGGTGGTGGGCTGGAGGAACGGGTCCACGCGGTCCGACATGTCCGGGCCCAGGCCCGAAGACTCCCCGTCCGGCGGCAGGGACGTGATGCCGGGGATGATGACCCCGTCCCGGCACATGGAGAAGAGGATGGTGCGAGCGTTGTGCCCGTGTCCCGACACGGGGCTCAGCAGCGGGTAGCCGAAGAACTCCCGCGGCGTCTCGCACTGCAGCCGGTCGTAGGTGTGCGTGACGTTGTTGAAGGCCTCCAGCCAGGTGAGGAAGCTGAACAGGTCGCAGCCGCAGTGGAAGGGGTTGCCCGCCAGCTCGCACACCATCAGCCGGGTCAGGCTGGCGAAGGTGGACGGGTCCAGGCGGGCCAGCTTGTTGGAGGACAGGTCCAGGCTGCTGAGGCTGGGGCACTCCCAGAAGGCGTTGGTGGCGATGACCTCGATGAGGTTGTGCTGCAGGAACAGGCACTGCATCCGGCCCAGGCCCCGCAGCATCCCCTCCGTCAGGTTGGTCAGCTTGTTGTAGCCCAGCTGCAGCACCTGCAGGTTGGCCTGCCCGGCGAAGGCCCCGTCCTCCACGTACGCGATCTCGTTCTTGGTCAGGTTGAGGTCGGTCAGGTTGGCGAAGCGGCTGAGCGAGGAGAAGAAGACGGCCTTCAGCTTGTTCTCGTTGAGCCGCAGGTCGTGCACGGTGTTGTTGATGTGCTGGGGGATGGTCTCGTACGGCGGCTGGTTCTGGCTGCAGATGGCCAGCCACACGTAGCCCTTGTCCCCCTCGATGAGCCAGCATTCGGCCTGCGCCAGGAAGGGCAGGCGGAGGAGCAGGATGAGGCGGAGGAGGAAGGAGAGGAGCAGGGGCGGGGCGGCGGGACAGGGACGGGCGGGGATACGGAACAAGCTCGCCATCATTGGTGGAGAGGGGACGAGCGACAGCTGTCAGTGTGAAGGGGGAAAAGAGTGACAGGGAGGGCCGGGGTTGGGGAGGGGCGGAGTCCGAGACAGGGCTGCTGGGTAAGGCAGGCGCGGGGCTGGGGCGAAAATCTATCTGCGAATAAACGGGGGTTCTCTCGACGTCAGTCACTGCTGTGGCGCGGGCGCGGCGGCGGGCGAAGCCGCCATTTTAGGTCTTCCGGGTCGGGCCGCGGCGGTGAGTTTCACAGGACACGGACATGGCCGGCTCTTTTCGCCGCCCCCCCCCCCTCGACTTTAGTAGATCTATGAGACAGAGCACAAGAGCGTCAGAGCATTACGAGCACGTAGAACTCGGCTGTTTACAACTTGAACTGGAAATTAAACTGAATCATATCTTTCGCCGATGTCCTTGTTACGCAAGCCAGATATTTTAATTGAGTTCTTTTCTCATTTTGTTTTCAAGTGAAGTGAATATTGGGTTTTAAAGGTACAATAGGTAATTTCGGACTTCTATCGGCCAAGAGAGGAATTACAGAAACAAACACGCTCAAACCACAACACTGTTTATCCCACCCCCTTCTCTGTGAACGCGTTTGACGTTGAAACGCCATTGGCTGTGGCAATTAGAACCAATTTTCAACCAATGAGCTTGAAATATTGTACAAGAGTGGTACAGAGTGCCGGCCCGTCACCTGTATATTTTTAAACTTGAATTTAAGGACTATAAACACAGGCAGAGGGCGAGTCAACATGTCAGTGAGCCCTTTTCAATGATAGGAAGGGATTAACAATGGTCTTGTAACAATGTTTTAACACAAAAATCTTACCTATTGTACCATTAACTGTGTCAACTCACTAATAAACACACAAAAATGTCATGCTGTTATATAGCACCATGCAAGCAGCAGCGTTATATGGTTGTAGAAATGCTGCGATCATTTCTATAAAACAAAATGTGATAAAGAATGCAATTGCAGAATGTATTAATTTACAGCAAAGTCATGAGCCCGTAAAAAAATATACAAAGCAATTAAACCTTTGTTTTTCCATTTCTCTAGTTTTATGGGCCCACAATATTTGACAATGAACCTTTTATAGGATAAAATCCCATAAATGCGGAGGACGTGCAGTCACAGATCACAGTCTGAAGCGGAAAGATTCTGAGCTTCTCACGTTTGCACGTGGTCCATAATGTTTGTGGCTCCACCATGGTCAGTACGAGCGTACGAGAACGTACCGAGCATTAGCCACTTTATTGCATGTCAGACGAAAAGTTAAAAGGTTCAGAGCAGGGGTGTCAAACTCCAGTGCTGGAGAGCCGCAGTGTGTTTTCTGTGTGTTTCAGCAAGAATGGCTCATGTGAATCATTGATGGGCTGGACAGTCCACACGCCTTGTTCTCAATGACTTAATTGGCAGCTGATTAAGAAGAAACGGCAAATACCTGCAGACACTGTGACTCCAGGCCTGGAGCTCGACACCCCTGGTTTACAGTCTCCAAATCTCCCTTTGGGCACGCACTGGAAAAGATGAAAAATGAAAACGTGTCAATAAATGACATACTGCATGTTTATTTTCCTCATGCGTATTGTAGAAAAAAACATGTCTGGTCCACATCTTAAACAGATTTTCTCGTGCAACAGAAGAAATGGGAATTCATTATCCCCTTAAAGTGTATCGCAAATAATTGGCCTATGAAGAATAATGAGTTATTGTTGGAGGATGAAAGATTATTCTTTGATTGTTTGAAATTGTCACTTTGAAGATGTTTGTTGCCATGTTACACGTGTAAGACACCTCAAAGGTTTTATTTTATTATTTTTTTATTTACTCTGAGGGGAAGCTGAATATGTTCACTCAGATTGAAGACAAAATATTCTTATTATTCGCCAAAAAAAACTTGCCCGGCTATACATTACTGGCATTCGGCAGACGCTCTTATCCAGAGTGACGTACAGTTGATTAGACTAAACAGGAGACAACCCTCCCCTGGAGCAATGCAGGGTTAAGGGCCCAACGGCTGTGCAGATCTTATTTATTGTGGCTACACCACAAGATAAAGATGGTAACAGTTCAGGCATTAACTAGCAGGTAATCCAGAGTCCACACAGATGGATGTAGAGCATGCAGTTCAGAGTGGAGGGGGATTAATCTGTTACTATAATTATAAACGATTATACCCCTAAGTATACATTCTCAAAAAACAATGATACTAATACTAATAATAATAATGCCACTTATTGCTGTTTGCAAGCAAGCTAGCTGTACACAGTATTTTACTTAATAATAACCACTTGATCAGCTGCAAACTGGTGAGCACCCCAGCATTGCAGTCTACCTTTGCTTCTGACATGAAAATTATTATTATTATTATTATTATTATTATTATTATTGTTGTTATTATTATATACCGGGTGCTACCCTGACAGTTTTCCATGGACTGCACGTGCTTCTACGTTGAAACATTTAGGAGCACACTAATGTATCCCAATTAGTAGATGAGCTCTGAAATTATTTCTACAGTGAGCACGCAGTAAATGTCATGAGCTCATAAAGTGGGAATAATATAGAGTCCTGATAGTGGATATTTAGGGAAGACATAATTGCATTTGGACATTTAGCAGACATTCTTATCCGGGGCAAACTTGAAAATCGAGCTGGTCAAGCTGGTCACGAAAGCTGGTCTAGCTGCGTGTGAGCTGGTCTACCAGCTAGTGCTGGTAACTTGTCTGTTTCAAAGCATAGCTCGAACCGGTCAAACCCATGTCAAGCCGGGAGCTGGTCTGAACTCGTCGACCAGCTACCGGCTGTTTCAAAACCTAGCTGCAGCCGTTTCGTTTTTGCAGCGGGGACATCCCCCCACACCCCATGGAAGGATTCAATTAACATCGCTCGCTGGTTCAATTTGGTGATTGCTAAATTCGTCCGGCAGTGCCCTTGACACCTGTACTCATGTTGACGTCTAAGTTAAACACGGACGCTGATTGAATCTTGTCATGAGGTCTGGCTCATATGAGCTGCATTGTTTTATATATGCAAGGTCAAGCCGGCTATGCTAATCCCGAAGATTAAAGGGCTGTAAAACAGGAGGGCAACCTTTGCAGGGAACAAAACGATTTATTGGAGCTTGTCAAAATGCCAACCAGCTAAATGCATTGCAACAGACAGACGGACCCACTGGGGTAGTAATAGCTGTGCAACGCGTCTTCATCGGGAGCACGATTAAACCCTAAACGGCCAAAACCAGGCTTCTTTTCTTCTCATGTCCTGCTCATGCTGAGAGAACGTGAGAGAACGGACTCACTAGCGCCCCCTGTGGTCGGCTCCAGTACACCTCCAGACCCCTTTTCAATGTAAAGCGGATGGTACAATTGCAGTCAAAACACTAAGTCATTTTTTTTTTTTTTTTTCTGTCGCAATCTGTGTTTTTTTCTTCAACCAATGCCTCCCCATGTGCCGATTTTCTTCAAGTTATTGTGTTATTAGGACAATACAGCAGTGCTTTGTGGATGAATCAGGGACAGATTGCATCACTCTCTCTCTCTCTCTCTCTCTCTCACACGCTTGGTGGAGGAGTCCCATCAGCTTCCCTACTGCGCAGTGTCTGGCTCCAAACTCTAAAACACGGTGGTGCCGGTAAACTTGACTTTGTTTATCACAATCCCATGGATAGTCAGTGGGTGACCTAACAGGCACAGGTCCAAATTCCTCTACAGTCTATGATTAAATCACACCCTCTGAATCAATAATGAATAACATTTGATTGAACAAATACACGGACCTGTTAGTGTTTTTTTTTTTATGCAGCTAGCCAGGTGGTCATGCTAATATCGGAATGCTTAAAGGTACAACATGTAAGATCTTTGCGTGAATATGGGGTGACATGGCTTAGGAAGTAAGAGCAGTCGTCTGGCAGTCGGAGGGTTGCCGGTTCGATCCCCCGCCCGGGCTGTGTCGAAGTGTCCCTGAGACACCCAACCCCCAAATGCTCCTGACGAGCCAGTCGGCGCCTTGCTATATAAAAGCCCACCATTTACCATTTACCAATACATTGTCACAAGACCATTGTATCCCTTCCTATCATTGAAAAAGGCTCACTGACATGTTGACTCTGCCTCTGTTTATAGTCCTTAAATTCGGGTTTCAAAATATATAGTTGACAGCCAGACACTCTGTACCAAAAACATTGTATAACTGTACAATATTTCAAGCTCATTGGTTGAACATTTGCTGTAATTGCCACAGCCAATGGCGTTTCAATGTCAGCGCGTTTACAGAGAAGGGATAAACAGTGTTGTGTTTTGAGCGTGTTTGTTTCTGTAATTCCTCTGTTGACCGACAGAAGTCCGAAATGACTTATTGTACCCTTAACCTGAATCGTCAGGCAGCATTGTTCGATGGGACATATTCTCTGCACATCTGTCTGAAATAGCCTCCTGAGCATCTGCAGTAGCTGGATGATTCTGCTCTGGCGGTAAATAAAGCGGTGATGTAATGTAGGACTTGAAGGAGATCCCCCGGCTATCGTACCCCGCTGCAGCTGTGCAGAGAGCCCGGCTGCAGCTCAAAAGCGGTCGGTTCCCTCGGTGTGCTAAAAATACCCCGGCAAAAAACAGCGCGGCAGCAACGGGCCTAATCCTAGCAGCGACTCAAAGCACGTCTTTGAAGAATGTAAAGCAAAAAAAAAAAAAATTAAATTAACATTTTTGCTGAATAGA